>NC_135376.1:59260000-59535000 GCF_049243985.1 Paroedura picta | reverse complement strand
GTAGAAAGCATGTGAAAAATGAAACTAAACCCCAAGATGTGTGTTTAGTTTGCACAAATAGAAGTGCAAGAATTATACAGCATATAACTATTATGGTCCTGCACGAGCGTCTTCAGCAGCTATAGCAAATAATTCCTTACGCTTGTATCAGACTTGGTTGTGAATTTATATAAGCTCTTGAACACAGCCATGCTTCTTGCTCACCCTCATTGCAGCTCCCTTTTCTCTCCCTCCCCCCTCCCGCAGCTACCTGGAGGCTGGAGCATGCCTCTAACTTCTTGTAGCCATACAGGCACTGTCTTGAAAGAATGCAGAAGGGTCTGGAATCAGCCCTCTCCAGTGTTCCTCCCGTACAATATTTTACAGGCCCACAGGGCAACTGCTCAATTCCTATCAGGAAAAATACCCAGAAAAAGCAGCAGAGTGCACAGTTTTCTTTCTACACATACCAGGTTCTTCTCCCACTGAGAAATGGAACTAGCATTCTCAGTGGTGAGCCCTCCAGTGCACCACAGATCTCAGAGTTCCCCCTGTGCCATGCCCTTATATTTTCTCCACTTATCATTCTTAACATACAAAACTGGGTGGTAACAGCAAAGAAGATTCAGTGTTAAAATGTAGTGTTTGACAATTTACTATGAAGTTACCTAGAAAGCGGGGGGGGGGGGGGAAGCAGGGTTGATAGTATTAAGCCTGTTGCTGTCCTGCCCTATCTGTGCTCTTCCATGGGGTTCAAAAATCATCCCTCCATGTACCTTCCAAACAACCTTTTCTCTTTCCATATTTCAATGAGTTTGACATCCCACATACCAATCAAACACTAGTTAATCTAGCCATTTGTCTTTCTGAAAACAGGCCCATCTATGTTCTTTATACTAACATTTGGTATCACTGATTCTACAATTGAGCAAGAGATCTGGGCATATCAAAAACACATTCCACTAAATCCAGCTGGTTTTGCTCATGAAGGAGCATAGCTGGGAGTTTGGTAGCCACTGAATGCTGCTGAAGGGGAAAGGGGATTTGATGCCTTCACTTCAGAGCATGGCAAGGGAGACACCAGGATGGCTGCTGAAACACCATGCAGACACATCTACTGAGGGGATAGCAGAATTCAAGACCTGCAGTTCTTACTCTCAAGTTAGCACCCATAAGCTTACACAATGTTACGGAATTGGCTCTAGATAAATGGTACCAAATCCCCTTCCCCCTTCAGAGGTAGCCATAGCCTTTCTAGCAAACCACCAAACAAACTGAAGATTGCTGAAGGAAATGAGGGTGGCCCACATCAGAAACACCTTTAAAAAAAAAAAAAGGCTAAATGCAGACATTAGAGCAGGTTTTCTCAACCAAGGTTTTATGAAACCCTGTGGTTTCTTGATGGCCCTGGATGGGTTCCCCAAGTGGATGGGAGCTTACTGTGGAATGTTGTTTATTAATTGACATGAGCCATCAGGTACAGGAGTGGTGGGTTACAAGTAAGCTGATGATTATGATGATGATAGACAGAGAGACAGACAGACAAATTTAAATTTGTTACACTATTAGGCCATTTGACCATATATGATCATGTTGACCTACCCCCCCTCCAAATGGTCAATGATGGGCCTGAAGGGCATGGAAAGTGGAGGGTTCAAGGGTAGACATGTACACAGCACTGCTTCCCAACCATAATCTGGATGATCGGGCCAATTCTGAGGTTTCTCAAAGCCTGAAGAATGTTTCAGGGGGTTCTCAACTGTAAAAAAGTTGGAAAAGGCTGCATTGAAACCAGTTTGCAACTTTATCTGTCTAGCTTTATGCTCCAGGTCTTTATCTTTGTGAGCTTTTGTACATTGAAGGGAAGACTTGGCCCAACTGGCCTGTGTACTAACTAAATCAAGAATGCTGATAAAATTTGTAATATTGTATTGGCACACTAATTAGCCATGACCATAGTTCTGCGGAGATCTGATAAATATATGAAGACATATAGAAGCAAGGGTTACACCATTCATTTCAGGCTTGATAAAGATTTCACTCTTTTTTTTGGTGGGAATATTCACATGGGAATATCACTAGCAAGTGAAGTGAATGAGGCAGCCAATGCTTATGTGAAGCTCCATGTACACCATGTAGAGCCAGTTTGGTGTAGTGGTTAGGAGTGCGGACTTTTAATCTGGCATGCCAGGTTCGATTCTGCACTTCCCCACACACAGGGTGACCTTGGGCTCACCATGGCACTGATAAAACTGTTCTGACTATCAGGGCTCTCTCAGCCTCACCCACCTCACAGGGTGTCTGCTGTGGGGAGAGAAAAGAAAGGTGACTGTAAGCTACTTTGAGCCTCCTTCGGGTAGAGAAAAGCGGCATATAAGAACCAACTCTTCTTCTTCTACTACTACTACTGGTTCTACTACTAGTACTACTACTTAGAAACTGGTGTGTGGGTGCATCAGATCTGCTGGATTAGCTCCCAGGATTCCATTTTTGATTCATTAAAAAAAAATTAGCTCCATCACGAGGAATTATGGGACACAGCAGCACTTTAGGGCTAAAAGTACATTATTTTTGAGAAACAGTAATTCCCTCAAACTACGGTAAACAAATCACGCTGATTTAAATTTCCTGAACAACTTCCAAACCACCAAACCGTATGCTTAATTACTAAACATCTGTTGCAAAGAATACCCCTCGCTTTTGCAGCACTAATATCACCATATGAATTTTAAAATCTGTCAGCAAGGGATCACCAAAGCTTTGGGAGCAGAGAGCGGCTCACTTTAACCCCTGAACCAGATAATCTAACTGTAATCCATTCAAAACTAATCAAACATTTACAGAACTACACCAGCACTGAGCAAAACAATTCATCATCTTCATACGCTCATTACAATGCCAACATCTCAATCTACCTATGCAAATGAGGCCAGGGATCAGGCATTGGGGTCCATGTACAGAAATTATAAACAAATATTCATCCATTATGCTGCTGAAATTTAACAGCTGAAGTACTAACAGTAGCTGAACTCCAAGCCCTGAGTATCAATTATTTATGAACCTTAAAACTGACAAGACTGTCTAGGTGAATTAGCTGCATATGTCAAGCTTTGTTATAAATCCCAGCCTACTGTAAAACGCATATTCATAGAATGTATGTACAAGGCTGACAATATATCAACAGTACGGCATTAATAATTTAGAAGAATGGGATGAGGAGGAAGCACCTCAGAGCTGGGCTCTGCAACAGGGTTGATATTGCCAATAAAAAAGTCAAATAAAAGGGATTTGCTATACACAGAATATCAAATAAAGCATTGTCTTTATCATTCTATTTCCAGATATCTTTTTTCAAAAAATAAAAATAAAACAAAAACATACCAGTTAAAGCAGCCGTGCTTTGGACCAATCGCTTATTATCAAAGTTATTTCAATGTTTTCTTTGTTAAGCTGGGTACGACTTTCAGAGCAAAGGTATTCACATTTTTGTTTTAGAGAGACAGCTAATAGAGAACTTTAAGCAAATAAAAAACTCCAATAAATTAAACCCTTTTATTTCCTTGATAGATTCAGGTGGGCAGCCATGTTGATCTGAAGCATTAGAACAAGGTTTGAGTCCATGGCACCTTTAAGACCAACCAAGTTGAATTTGGGGACAAAGCTTTTGTATGCACTTGACACAGCTATAATATATGCTACTTAGCAGAACATGAAACTCAGGATCTAGTGAATGTTGGCAAATTGGTCCATTCTGCTGCCCCAAGGTAAAGGTAAAGGTATCCCCTGTTCAAGCACCGAGTCATGTCTGACCCTTGGGGTGATGCCCTCTAGTGTTTTCATGGCAGACTCAATACGGGGTGGTTTGCCAGCGCCTTCTCCCATCACAATATTTACCCCCCAGCAAGCTGGGTACTCATTTTACCGGTGGTTCCCTCTAAATCAGTGACCTAATCTAAATTAGTACTAGTTTGTAAATGGATGAGAGGCAACCACAACATAGGGAAGAAATGCTATCTCAATTACAGGCACTGACAGCCAACCAGCTACAGAATTTGTTTTTCCCCGATTCATTTTGAGATGCCTTCCATGAAATGTCTCCAGAACAGCCACTGCCTTCAGAGCACATTTTGAACTCTCTCTTTCACATTAATATTTGGAAAGGGGGAAATAGTGCACTAGGCTTTCCTGTTCTTTAAATTAAAACTTCAGGTACCTAATCAGGGACCAAGATAGAAGCTCCAGGCACACAGTTTGTCAGTTGGCATGGAGGCATAACAAAAGCTAATAACTTAAGCAATGATCTTCAACCTTTCCGTCACCAGGGCCTTCTAAGCATGTTAACTATTCAGCCATAAATCTGACAAAAATCCACATGCTATCAGCCATGTTACAAAAAGAAAGGAAGCCATAGATTTAATCTCTACCTATGATCAGCATTTTGATCTTGCCTTTCCTCTAAGGAGCTCAGGCTGGAGCACACCTTCCTCCATTTTGCCATCACAAAAATATTGTTAGGTACATCAGGCTAAGAAAAAGTGACTATCCCAAGATCACTCAGTACACTTCAGGGGTGAGAGGAGATTCAAACCTGGATCTGCCAGCCATGTCTTATAACAACGCAAACAAGAAGACCAACCAGCTGAGAATCCAGACAAAACAAAGAAATATCAAGGAGGGTGAAAGACCACGATCCCTTCCTGGGTAGATTATAAATTGAAGACATTCCAGGCAAGGTGCTATGATTAAATGACACAGAAACAGTATCAGTAGTGGTTCTGAGTTATCAAACATTCATTAGCCATTGAGGAAGACATTTATATCTGAAAACGAGGTATACTGGATCTTGTTCTGGCATGATAAGAAACTGAATGTTGGCATAGCAGCCAGCTTGATATTTCTTCATTTTCTCTGGCCATGTCTTAGAGCCTCTACACTGCACTGGCTTCATGAGTGTCAAGGCCCAGAGCAAAAGAGCTAAGGATATGTAAGCTACCAGGAAATATACCATTGTGAGGAGCAAACTAAGGATCAGAGCCACTGGTGAATACTCTCCACTGACCTTAACTCACTGCTTGTAAATATAAGAAAGATACCGAGTATTTTCAGATTCCATGCAGTAGCTCCTTCCAAACAGTGCTACAAGGACCTGCATAAGGATCCTGAGACAATGACTACAGACCATTGACTTAAAGAATGATCCTTTTAATTTGTTTTAAGGTCAGGATGAGGAATATGATATTTACCCTAGCTTTTCTCGCAACTTGTTCAAAAGTAAGAATAATTTCTGGTTACCTGGCAACCCAAATATGCAGCTGCATGTGTATTTTATATCTGAACGTCGTGTAGAAGTTGCCCATCAATCAATCAAAGTGGAAAGCTTCAGAAATTTAAAAAAATACAACAAAATTGTTGAATCTGATAGATAGAAAATTTCTTCCTGATTGAAAATCATGGTGTGTTCATGGGTATGATAATTATTTACCATACTTATGAAAGCTTTAGGATGCTTTGGGCTGATCTTGCATTGAGCAGGGGGTTGGACTAGATGGCCTGTATGGTCCCTTCCAACTCTATGATTCTGTGATAGAGATGTTTAATAAGGATGGACACAAACTGTCCCACAGACTAAAGTTCATGATGAATTCTGGCCAGTTTGCAGTTTGTGAACTCAAGTTCATGGCAGATCAACCAGCATGAACTTTTCATGGAGGTTCATGTTGGTTTGTAAATGGATACATTTCCATTGTCTCTGCTCAATCTAACTTTTTTCCAAACTTCAAAGCAACAAGGGGGGGTCTTACCTGGAGGGTATGTAAAGGAGATCCCCTGCAACTTTGATGTCTCTGACATTCACAGGATCCATTCTATAAGCACCTGATCCTCCTGAACCTGTGCCTGTCAGTTCCCAAAGAAAGCACTTTCCTGGGGGATCCCATAAATCCAATCTTAACTAAATTATGATGGTAGGCAATTAGCCAGAAATACCCTGTGAGGTTGTTGTCTCTAGCACACCAGTGGGTCATTACACTACCTCTCAAACTCCATGAACCAAATTGGTTTGTTTGGCAACTAAAAGTTCATGACTGTTCACAAACTGGGTACACCATGAACCATGAACTGAGCCACATTATCCTGGTTTGTGCTCATCCTTGTACATAACACCCAAGGTCTGAATTAGGGCTACACAGATCCCACGTATCATGACCTGCTGTCTTCAGCCTTTGTATTCTTTAGTGCATATACATTGAATATTTATGCCTTTTGGAATCCCCTTTACAAAGTAGACTGGATAATTCAACAAAGTTAAACTGGATAATTCAAACAAAATATGGAGTTTAATATGTATGTTTCATCCTAGCTGACTCCTGAGTCCTTGCAATTGTCACAACAGCTGCTGCCTGAAAAGCAGAGTCTGTACTGTTGTAAAAATGCTGCAAAGGTGCTTGAAGGTGACAGAGCTGGGCTAGCATGAACATGCTACTGAATGTACACTACTGAATCCTACAATAAAGCATAGTAGTAGGATTGCATAGTCTGATCAAAAGGAATGTTAGCTCTATTGCCAATACTAAATTCATAATTCAAACACAATCTATAGAGCCACAGACACCATGTACCAGAATTTCAGATGAAACAGATTATAGTAGCTTTACTATTCAGTGGCAACTGATAAGAAAGAAACATGGTAATTAACCGGAGATGAATTAAACTATGCCTTCTGCAAGGGCAAGAGCATTTTATATTTTAAAAAATGGCAAATTCTGGCTAATATAACAATGTTTCATTGCAGTAGAAACAGCTTGGCAAAGGACTGACAGTAAAATAACTATCCTCCAAAGCTTAATTGGCCTTGCTGGAATCCTAAACATTGTCATTTTCTCCTTTTCTATGATGTGTTGATCATAGTGAGTTTTAACCTATCAGTCTGCAATGACATTTAAAAATGCCTCAGGGTGTATTTTGTTCCCAATAAAACCCATTAGATCAGGTTCTTTTATTTAAAAAATGGAGTCACTAATCCTCACATTGCCCTTGATTGCATTTGGCTGCTGCACACACGGTACATGGACAATTAAATTTAAAAACCATTTCAAACTTATATATCTAACAGGAAAACAATATTTGGATGGGTGAATGTGAAGCCTGATAAATTTCTTTCTCTCTCCTCCCCCCCCCCCCCCCCCGGCCTTTCTTTCAGTTCATTCAGTGGGCTCAGCTCATTTGTCAGAATAAGTTCACTAATAATATTTTATATGAAAGATCCTTGAGGTGGTAATGAGGCTGATTTTTAATGATATCATTAATGATGCTGAAAAGAAGCAGCATCCTGTACTTTCTCTATGGAGAAATCTGAAAGGGGAAGTGACTTTAACTATAAAATATTCTTGCCTGAAGAATAGGTTGGGGGCAGGTGACGGTTCTAGAGCAGGGGTAGTCAAATTGCAGCCCCCCATTTGCTGGCAGGGGCTCATGGGAATTGTAGTCCATTGACATCTGGAGGGCCACAGTTTGACTACCCCTGCTCTAGAGGAAGAAGCAAGCCTTCATCCCAAGGGGAAGCATAGTTTTAGCTCCCACTTAGAGATACGGAATCCAGATACTCTCCCTTCACCAGCATGGCTTGAGGGAACCCAGTTCATGAAGAAATTAACATCAGTTACAGTTTCTGGGGTACTTTCCTATTGTCAAACCCCAAACGGAGGTCACCATGCTGGTGGAGGGAGAGTATCTGGATTCCGTATCTCAAAGTGGGAGCTAAATCTATGCTTCCCCTTGGGATGAAGTTATTTGCTTTCTGATACAGACCCATTTGTGTGACACAAAGCGTTGCAACCTTTGCTTTGGCCACAATTCGATTGCAATTCGAGCTGGCCTTGTGGCAAATACTGTGGGCTAATGAGCAGAATGCATGGGTTGAGTGTCATTTTTATTCTGGTTAAGTGATAATCTGTGTTTGTTTTGAACAATTTAATTGTTATATGATCTTGTGATGGCCTATGGACTAGTGCAATAAAGTCTGTATGGAGCTAACATTGACTCTTTTTGCCATCTCAGTTTCAAGTCTTGTCTCCTCTGTTGAGTCTGTTTCTTAAAGAGATCTGCCAAAGACAGTCAAACCCTTAGTATTTTTCATTTCTTGCCCTCTGCTTTTCATCCAAAATAAAAAATTGATCTTTAAACAGACAAGATGATAGAGTTATTGACTGGATTCACTCTGAATTACAGATGTCTGTGCTTAGAAATATTTGTCAGTCTTATCCTTTTAAGATCACTCATCATTTTAAGAGAAGGAAGATATGATCTCAACCCAAGCAGTATTGTGGAAATACTTGTCATTATGTTGCTCAAAGACTTGGCAACTGTTCACTTTATCTACAATTAGCCTGCAGTGGTGCATACTCACAGGTCAGTTACCCCACACTGGGTACACCAGCAGTCTCGTTTCCTGGCAAATCACCACCTGACCTTTCTTTTTGAAACTACCATCATCCCCTACTCATGTTCTTTTGCCACTAAATTGCATTTCACAGACATCATGCTCTGTTTTTGCTTCTGTTGGCAAGCTACTTAGCATATCCCTTATGAAAACTGGCCATTTATGACAACTGAGAAGAAGGCTTAGCATAGATGCATAGAAGAATTCAGTGAGGCCATAACATGGGATAAGAAGATACTCATTCTATGAATTAAGATGTGAAACAGTTTCCTGTCAAGAAGCAAAGTTCAGTAAGCATTTGAGCATCCTGAAGGCTAGCATAATCTGCAGGACGCCAAAGAGACTTCCTGTCCTTCCTGTGTTAGACACCTCCTATATAAAGCCTCCTGTGTTGACACCTCCTATATAATGAGCCTCTTGTGGCGCAGAGTGGTAAGGCAGCCGCCTGAAAGCTTTGCTCATGAGGTTGGGAGTTCGATCCCAGCAGCCGGCTCAAGGTTGACTCAGCCTTCCATCCTTCCGAGGTCGGTAAAATGAGTACCCAGCTTGCTGCTGGGGGGTAAACGGTCATGACTGGGGAAGGCACTGGCAAACCATCCCGTATTGAGTCTGCCAAGAAAACGCTAGAGGGCGTCACCCCAAGGGTCAGACATGACTCGGTGCTTGCACAGGGGATACCTTTACCTTTACCTTTATATAAAGCCCAGCTGTTACTTGTTTCTTAAAATACTGCTGCTCAGCTTGAATCTTCAAGCTGAGAAAGCTGGGCAATTAAGGAGCAATCCTAAACAGACCCAAGCTTACTTCCAGGAAAATGTTCTTAGGATTGTGGCCAATAATTGCTTAAAGGTATAGAATACATATGCTATCCTACAAGTCAGCAGAGATCAAATCAGCAACCTCAAAGATTTAAAATATACACATTAATTCATAAGAAATTCTGTCTAAACAGCCAGAAGAAGTCAGGCTTCCTTGGGAGGTGGTGGGTTCTTCATCTTTGGAAATTTTTAAACAGAGGCTAGATGGCCATCTGATGCAGAAGCTTATTCTGTGAAGGTTCAAGGGGGTGGCAGGTTACAACGGATGAACAATAGGATTGTGAATTTCCTGAATAGTGCAGGGGGCTGGACTAGATGACCCAGGAGGTCTCTTCCAACTCTATTATTCTATGATTCTATATCTTCAGCTTAAGCTATCAAACCAAGGCTAAATATAATGGGCAGAAACAAAGGAATAAGTGGCTGGAGATACGATCAAGACACAGGAAGTATTCTAGTGATAGGAGTCAGAGCTATTTAGAGCTTAAAACCAACACCTTGAATTGGCACTGGAAACTAATTGGGAGCCAGTGCTGTTTAGTGTAGAGCCAGCCTGGTGTAGTGGTTAAGAGCGGTGGCCTCTAATATGGAATTCAGCTTAGATTCCCCACTCCTTCACATGCAGTCAGCTAGATTACCTTGGTCCAGTCATAATTCTCTCTGAGCTCTCTCAGCCTTACTGACCACACAGGGTGTCTGTTATGAGGAAAAGGGTAGGCAATGGTAAGCAACTTTGAGACTCCTTCAGGTAATTAACAGGTTTTATCTTCTTCACATGATAGGGGTTATTTGAGCTAACTATGGAGACCCAGTTAACAGCCTGGCAGCTGCATTCTGGGCTTCCTGAAGTTTCTGAAGCTTCAAGCATCTTCAAGGGTAGCCCTACATAGTGTGTTAGAGTAGTTCAATCTGGAGGTGACACTCAATTACCTCTCCCTACAACGGACACCCTGTGAGGTAGGTATGGCTGAGAGAGCTCTGACAGAATACCTCAAACAGGACTGTGACTAGCCCAAGGTCACCTATCTGGCTGCATGTAAAGGGGTGGGGAATCAAACCTGACTCTCCAGAGTAGAAGTTGACATTCTTAACCACTACACCAAACTGACTCTATTCTGCACACATATCAAAGCATGTTACTATATAAGTTATCAGCAGAACTTCTAGCACTACTAAGTCCAGACCTCACTTTAAGCAACCTTTACCTTGCTGGGCGTTCTCCTGAGTCCTGAAAAATATAGTCTCTCCTCATTGTTTGGATTCTGCTCCCTGAAACCTGATGTCTGTTGCTTGGCATTTTCTGACTGACCCCTGCTTCAGCAAAGACTCAGTCAAGCCTTGCTCTACAACCTATGGGATGCAACAGTGGCTCAGCACTACTATGGAAACCACAGCATGTATTTTTTTCCAATTAACATATCAAAGCATCATTTGGAATGTGTCAGTTCCTGATATTTTTTTTATCATTTAGATTAGCGATCCCCAACCTGTGGGCCGTGGACCGTATGTGGTCCTTCGACTAATTGGAGGTGGGCCCCGAAGGACGCCTTCTCCCCCCCCCTGGCCCTTTACTTCATCCCCCCCAGCCCTTTACAACACACTTCATTGTTGTGGCATGTCTGTATCTTATTTTGAAGGGATGTTTAAACATTACCATAGCTATCAGAGAGCGTTAGGGCAGTGGTTGAGAGTAGAGGAGTAAGCTACCCCCCCCACCGGGCCTCAGTAAAAGGTGTTGAGTGGTCCCCGGTGATAAAAAGGTTGGGGACCAATGATTTAGATCAGACTCCATGGCTGAAAAATATACTGAGGAGCCTCATAAGAGACTAATTTTTCCTGGAGTTGTTCCTTCAGCTTTCATGTCTCCCTTTTCACACATTGTCTTCCAGTGATACACCAATGTCTACCTAAACATCCTAACTATCTATCTTGGCCTCTCTGGAAGGCTGCCGAGCGCCAGGCAGACCACAGAAACAGTGGTGGGCTCTGATTTCATCATAGTGTGCTATAAATTATGCAGGTCTGTGTTCAAGTCTTAGGACAATGTACAACAGTCATAACCCCTTCAAATGCAACAACAATGGTTGTAGTGGTGGGAAATAATGAAGTTGTTCCTACTGAATGGTGTCCAAGGCTGAGGGGAATCTGATAACTGCATCACAAGGTAGGTATGAGGGCTTCTAGATCATAGACACGTTGCTGATGACTAAGTGGAAATGCTCTGTGTTCACAGATAAGGCCAAAGAGGTCTGCCATCAGTCAGCAACTGTGCATGTGCAGGGGTGACCAGAGGCCCTATATTTTCACTAACTTGCCATGTCTACAGTTGAGAGCTTTGGGTTCTTTCCTTCCTCGGCAAGAGGAATGGCAAGAACTTCTTACCTCTTTCCAGTCCCCTTCAATGACTGCTTAGAATGCTAGGATATTTCCAAGCCACCAGGAATTGTGCCATATCATCCTGTTTCTTGATCATATTCATGACTTTCCTGATGCTGAACATAGATTCTAAACCTTCCCAACTTGTGCTTGTGAACAGCTGATAGTGTTTATGCAGTTATTTATTAACTGAAGGGAAGGTGTTGGAACACACTGTGTCTCTGTTGACATGACAACCCTGCAGGGGATGCAAATCATTGTGTTAGGCCAGCTTCCAAGTCTTCTAAAAACTGATTTGCATTCTATGCTTTCAGTTATTTTTCTCATTCACGACCTTAAAGTGACAGGGTAGGCCTGATTCAAATAAGCACCTCTCTCACAGCAGCATTCTTCTGTCTTACCCAAGTCATCTTCCCAGCCATTCTGAAGTGCCTTTTGCACCATGCCTTGGTCTCTCCTTATGGATAGCAGGAATCATAAAACTACCACCATCATCACTATGGCCGTAATGACTACTCTGAAGCTTTTTATAGGCGATAAGCCACCATAAAGGTCTGCTAGTAATTTGTGGATAGGGCATATTACAGATATCCCTCAGGATATCTGCTTCAGTTTTTATGCCTCTTTCTTCCTCTTGAGGGATTTTGAATTTTTTTCTAAAGTTGGTCTGGAGCTTCTAAAAATTATTTGATGGATCACATTTAGCATTTAGCTCTTTTCCTGGATAACATTAGGTCACATAAAGGGGGGGGGGGCTCTTAGCTTTGTTAGAATTAAATTTTTAGCTCACATTTTTAGTTTCTGGTGTTCTTGAAAAAGGGGAAGTACACAGTCCTGGAACATATAAAGAGATATAGATAGTTTACATCAGCAAAATATACCAGACTTTGCTACTTTTCATAAAAAATACCTGTAAGCCTCAAAGTGGCACGTAATCAAAGATAAGTACCAGAATAAGATGGGATATAGCTAGTTAGTATTTCTGAAGAAGATTTAGGGGTAACAATGGAAACTGGAAATGAAACAGATGTTACACTGGGAGGTTAGTTACTGATCCTCAAAGGATGGAGATTTATTTTATTAAATGCAGCCATGGAGAGGGGAGAGGGATTGTAATTTTGGACAGGGGATGCCGTATGGGGCACCTGAACTCTTTTCCCTACTAGTCTTCCCAGTCTAAAATAACCCTTTGCTGCTCTTTGCTTGGGGTGGAGTGGGAAGACTCAGGCACAGAACAAAAACATGTATTTTCCCCAGCCCATGGAACAAACATTAGTTTGAATGAATTGAAGAACTTAGATACAGGAAATGCTACCATGTGGAAAGGTCCAATCCCTGTGCCACTTCTCCTCTGACATCAGCACACAGAGATATTGTTACATTTAGTAATGAAATAAAGAAATAAACTAAGGCTATCACTTCTGGCTCTCCTGCCATAATATGCAGTTTGGTCATGAATCAGACCCAATAATGTAATGCAATGAATGACACTAAAGTCCAGTGACAATTTAGATGTGTGAACAAATGACATTTCCAAGGAAGTGATAGCGCAATCTGCTCCTGATTGATAGTACCTTGTTTTCAGTACTGCAGAAAAGTGGTGTAAAGTTTTAAAATAACATTTCACGTTAGATTCCATTGCAAAGATCCACACACTCACAGGAAGATGACTGACACCAATTCCCCCTTTCTCAGCAGATTTCAACAAACCCCTCATTTGGAAAGGAAAAGCATTTTGGGTGCATTTTGAGCTGCAGCAGGAAAAAGTGTCAAGGAAGTCAAACTTCCACTCATGGAAATCTTTCCATGCACAGAAGTTTTAGATGGGATCAAATTTAGCTTTAGAGTACCAAACATCTCAGTAGAGATGAACAAAAGTCCCTTATTTGTCTCTTTTTATATGAATTCATATTTTTGTAAATGGTTTTGCTTGTCTGCATTTTGTTATTTGTTGCTTACGAATTATGGTGTTGGAAACGAATGCTGCGAATACCATGGACAGCCAAAGTTATCAACAAGATAGTTTTAGAGAGGAGCAAGCCAACTATGTCATTAGAAGGGAAGATATTACGGCTAAAGCTCACTTACTTTGGACATATCATGCGATCAAACTCACTAGAAAAATCATTAATGCTTGGCATGGTCAGTGGCAAAAGGAAACGTGGTTGCCAAAGTATCCGCTGGCTCGACACGATCAAAGCTGATACAGGGATGACCATGAACCAACTAAAAGAAGCAGTCAGAGACAGGATGCATGGCAAAGACTTTCCTATAGAATGGCCGAGGGTCGGACATGACTAAACGGATGACATCATCATCATTTATTTTGCAGGTTCATTTGTATGGCATATGTAGACTGTGCAGACTGTAGATCCAAGCTATAATGTATAAGATTGATTTATTAATTATTAAGTCATGTCAAATGTACATTTTCCTATTAAAGAGACTGAAAATGGCACAAAAAACCTTAGATTTGCACAATGGAGAATGTAGACTGAAACTGGGATTTTCTAGGCTGAAAAAAAAAAAGAGGTGGAATCTGAAATCATTGCCAGTTAGACACAAGAATTAATTTGGGGTTGGGAGGAGGGGACAGTTCAGAAACATCTGATAAAGTAGGGAAACCACTTTATTGAAATAAGGTTAGGAGAAACAGAAATGGTTCTACATTGTAGATGAGATATTGAGAATAATCTAAAGGTAACCACACTTTACCCCTGGGATAGGTTACTGAGGGAATCTGACTTTTCAAACTGATCTCAACACAATCTGGCCAGATTACTTACTTACTTAATTAATTTATAACCCTACTTAATTTATAACTACTTTTCCCCCATGGGGACTGAAAGCACTTTACATCTTTCTCCTCTCTTCCTTTCTACACCTTGTCAAGAAATAAACTACTTGATTATGATATGGTATGTGGTAAACCTGTAATCTAGTTTCACCTCATCTTGTGGGTGGTGTGAACTGAGCCTCTCTTGCCTGCTACTATGAAAGAGGATGGTGTTGAATCTACCATCAGATCTAATAGATGCAGCAGCACCGACTTGGCTAGATCCAGTTTGCTCCCAAGAGCATCTGTCAGGGAAACCAGAACCATCTCTACCCCATAGCCAGGCTGGAAACCAGACTGGAATGGATCAAATGCTTATGTTTCTTCCAAGGACCTCTGTAGCTGTCTTGTGACCATGCATTCAGTCACCTTACCCAGGAATGCTAAGTGCAAAACTGGGCAGTAATTTGTCATGTTAGAAGGATCCAGCCCCCTTTTTTTCCAATAATGGCCTAATCACCACCTCTTTTATACTATGGGCTTTATTATCTCTAACAAATCAACAGTTCCTAGATCATCAAATGTTAAGAAGTTCATTTGTTTAAAGCACCATGAAATAGGTAACTTCAGGACCTCATCCTTTAATTTCCTGCATTGAGGCTGAGGTGCAAGACATCAATGCTGAAAGATAAGATTAACACATTTGATACAGAAGGTTTTCCCTTGCACTAAACCGACAAGCAAACATTTCATCAGCATTTCTAGAGAGAAGCTGGGTCTTCGGGATGAGACAATGTCAGAGGATCTGAACAAACGAACAATGACTGACCATAAAAACAATATAAATAGGGCCAAGATTCCATCCAAAATGCCCTCGCAAAGCATGGATCTCAACAGGAAAAACTAAAAGATAAAACTACCTTTTAGACACTTCTTAATTCCATATTTTAAGTATGATGGGGTTAACTCTGGATTTGTGGGAACAATTTACAAACGGCTATAAAATGGGAATTTCAGTTTGTGGCATATTAGTCTTTCTACTTTCTAAACTTTTTACTCAGAACAGTTAATCATTTGATTTATTAACAAATAAATAAGGCTAGTTATTTTTTAGAAGTATTAAAATGCATAGTGCAGTCTAGAGCATTTTCAAAACTAACTGAAGAAACACAGTACAGAAGTACTCTGTAATAGAATGCTATTGATTTTTAACATTGGAGGGAGATATAATATTGAAGTTAATAGATTGCAGGAATCTGCTGCTATGCAGAAAGTGACATTTGAAGAAACTGCATTTTCATGGCTTTCAAAGGCTCAAAATTTCTGTTTTATATGGTAAAAAAGTGATCTTTAGTTGGAAATACAGTGATTTCTACCACCACCATCCCTAAAATCTTGAAGCTCAAATACTGATCACACTACAACCGAAGAATAAACCAAAGCTAATATAAATCTAATTTTGATCTGTGAGTTCCATGGTAGAAGAAAATATCATATATGTATTGGTTAATGTAGGTTTTAGTCCACTGACAGAGTAAATTATAGGTTTGGTTCATTAGATCTTGCACTCTTTTTATATACTAAATATGTTCTCCAGTGGTGGGAGCACTAAAATGGAGAGTCCTGTGGAGAGCAACAAAATATACAACACTAATTTTGGGGAATGAAAAGGGCTATAGTTTTTATTGATTATAGAACAAGGAGCATTAGTATAGAATATGGGGTGGGGGGACCAGGGATCCAGCAGCCTGCCTGACACTCAATGAGATATCCCATATCTGGCCTGTAGGGAAAAACAGGGAGTAACAACTATTTAGTGGTAACACAAGGGTGATGGCATACTATGTGGTGGCTCAAACTCCCAAGACCCCTTAAGGGAGTCCTGAAAATGGGGGAAGTGGGCACATAGGCCCATCTACCCCAAAAGCATTCAGTCAATGCACAAAACTGCCACCAAAGTGAAAACAGTAGACTCTTGGCGCTCCTGCCTATAGCTCCTAAGCCTTTAGCCAGCAAGGCAGGCTATCCCATACACTAACCAGCCAAGTGTCCATTCCCTACACAGAGAGGTAAATGCAATTGGCCCTATAGAAAAACTCCATGTATTCTATGGCACTCCCATCACTCCAACAGCTCTGACCAGAATAACTTGGTGAGGGTGAGGCATGTCATGAGAATCTGAAGATCTGATGTTATTGTATGATGTAACTCAGACTCTTGTGTGGCAAGTAGATCATTCTCTCACAATTATATACCTAATGTGTCATGCGTACCAGTGTAAAATAACCTGCTGTTACAGTCTCTAACAGAGAAGCCCAGGCCATTCCCCTCTGTCCCAGCCAGGGGTAGCGTTGTGCAGTTTGGCTTCCTCGGCAATCACCGAAGCCCAATGCGGTGCGTAGGAGAGCAGCGCCATGGCGCTGGCTGCCTCAGGCTTTGGGGATCGCCAAGGTGGCCAAACCACCGAGTCCCAACACTCTCCCACAACTGGATGAGGATGCACAGCAACCAGCCCAATAAACAATACTATGATCAACAATCCAAACTATTCTGAGTGGACCTGTACAGACTGAGATGAGACAAAAAGTTAGATAAACTGTGGATGGATGTAAGACCAATAGGTAGCAGAGTGCTAGCGAGCGATGGCCTGAAGTTTTATGGAAGCAGTGGTAACTGTGCCTATGTGGGAAGAGTGGGTGCCAAACTCGGAGGAAGAGAGGCCTAATACCACCGTGAACTTGGGCAACATGCTAGCAAAAGTGAGAGAGGCAGGATCCATTGGCATGGATGAAAAATGTGCCAGGTATTGGCAGCCTGACAGAAATTAATTGAATGGTGTATTGGACTGGGAAAGAGCTGCGGGGGGGGGGGGGGGCTGGTATAAAGAAATTGTGGTGCCTCTGCCCAACTGGTTCGTCTTAGAATGGTGCAGCATTATGTAGAATTTGCTTTAAACCACACTGATGCCCTTGAAGGAAAGGGAATGAATATCAGTACTGTTGCGGGAAGGAGTACAAATCTCCCCACAGTGGAAGACCCCAAAAATTGCTAACATAAAAGCCACTTTGAACAGGGTGATTTTGTATGATGACCAGCAAATTTGTGGCAACAGCTGAACGATATTGCAGAGCAATTTTTCAGTGATAGGTCTGCCAGAGTTAGGGACTGAAGAACAAGTCCTCTTCCATCCCTCTAAGGCCAACCTGGTAATAAAAGAATTACATGGATCTGGAAAACCCCTGGCTTTGCCATAAAATTGAAGTGCTGCCAAATGAATCTCCATGGCACCAAAGGACAGCCAGTAATGTTTAAGGGGTGCAAATAATACAGAACCTGGTTCTCTGGAATAAGAAAAGAAAGACTAGACCTGGCAAACACACAAAAAGTGTGAACTGCACCAAAATCATAGAGATAGGACCTGCAGGTGAAAAGGCCAATAGACTGAAATACTCCTTGCCAAATGAAAAGCTCATAAGGTTCCAGAGATCCTCTGAGAATGGATCAGAATCCTCTAATGAGTTGATGGGTCAGTATAAGAACCTTGCTTACTGAAACAGAGATGAGGCAACTGAAATGTCATTATTGATACGCACAACATATTTTGCTGAGAAATAAATGTTACTGGAGAGACAGGTGAGAACAACTTTATGTACTAGGCACATAACCCACACAGGGCAAGAAGACTGATGCTTAATTATACTCACCACTTCTTGATTGTCACACCAGAATATAATTATTTTGTTATGAAAATGTCATCCCCCCCAGATGACAGTGGCTACTACAATAGGGAAAACTTCAAAAAAGGTAAGGTCTTTCAGATATCAGATTCCTGCAAACCAAGTCTCCCAGTCACATCTGAATGGACCTGAAGGGAATCCCCCAGGAAAAAGGAAGATTGTCAAATAGCTGATCCATTGAAGGTTTCCAAAATTGAAGTCAAAGATTAAGATCTTCCTTAATGCTGATTCTAATGTGATGGTGGGAAGCAGAAACACCTGCTGTGGATCATGCTAAGCATGGACTGAAAGCCCTGCCAGGCACCATAGCCTTACATGCAAAACTGAGGTGACTCAAAAGTGATTCCATTTACATAAGGCACATTTTGAGAAATAGTAATTTGCTACAGTAAGGAACAAAGGGCTGAAAGCTTATCATGTGGAAGATGTGAAATGATTACGTTGGGTTCCAATAACAGGCCTAGCTATGTGACCCTTGGTTTTCCCTTCAATAAGGGGGATACCTAGTTCAGTTACCAATATTTGAAAAGTGGCCATCTGAGAGACACAGTCTGGAAACCCAAATGGGACACAAAATGGGAAATCATCTAAAAAGTGGGTGACATGTGGGTTCTTGGATTGGCCTTTCACCACAAATTTCAGAAAAACTTCAAACATTGTACAAGCTACGGAGTGACCCATGAGCTTGGCTTTCTCAACATACCACAAACCATCTAGCTTAAAGGCCAGAAGGTAAAATTTTAAGAAATGAACAGGTAGCAGATTGAATGTGGATGGAATGTTGCATTTTACTATGAGGAGCCTATGATGCCATCCTCAGCACACTCTTTGGCAAACTTTTTTTAACCACCTCTGCAAAGATTTTATCGTTAATGAGGTCCCAACTAAGTACCTCAATATAAGAGGCCCTCTAACAAAAAAAAAGCCTCATAATATTCTATAGCTGTAGTTTCATAAACCAATCTGTAAGCCTTCAAAATATTAGACATGTGATGTGATTGACCAAGTGCCAGCCACACTCAGAATTTGCCAGTATCACATCACCCATAAAATTCACTGTAGTGGAAAAATCAGCATATTCATTTTGCATATTCATTTTTTTTGGCCTTGAAGTAAAAGCAAGGCTTCACACACACACACCTATTGGTCTAGTTCTAATGTTCCTTTAAAACTATTCCTTCCAATTAATGCTGAATTGGTTCAGCCTTGGAATGCACCTGCAGATGAGCTCCACAACCCCCGAATGTACTTTGAATATAATAAATTTGCCAGCTTTTGCCTATTAGCATCGGCCTTGCTAGGCATGAGAGCTTGACCCTCTTGTTACAGCAGGTCAAGTGATGTCAGATTGGTAACACCTGAACAATGGTTCCTGATTGGATACTAATCATCAGGTTATAAAGGCTCTAATTGGCTACCAGTTAAATTAATATAACATTTTGATTAGGTCTTTGAGTAGGCCCCATGTGGGAGAATATCCATAAAATATTCTCTATTGCTTAAGCCTTTCTCTTACCTATTGGTAATTCCCCTTGTTGGCCTGACCTTAACGTCTGGCCCTTTTGTCATGTTTGACCTTCCTGGATGCCAAATACTTTGCTGGTCAGACCTCTTGTACTCTTTATTATTAATTGCAAAACCCTCTTCCTTGTGAGTATTAGTTATATTAAATACTTGTATTGTTTTTCACTATTACAGCTTGTTGTGTGTGCACCTTAAATAAATATCTATTATTTTATAAACCTTTATCTGATTCTTGGAAGTATTGCAGGAAATACCAGTGTCTTCTTAGTTACGGCTACCAACACTTTTGGTTTTGTGGTCTTTCTTCCATGGATTGGGTTGAGACATCCTGATTGGTTCCCAGATAGGCTTTGGGGTTGCCCCTTTGCCACATCACCACCCTTAATTCTTGGGATAGAATCAGAGGTGGTGGCAGTCTGTCAGAGGGAGTGCTGGGTTATCCTGACTCCCTGTTTTGTAATTTGTGAACCTTTGACATAAGCACCTGGGAGACTGAAGGATTGGTCTCTCCTGGGTTTTACACCCACATCCAGTTTATAACATTATATTCCACGGCCACCTTGAGGCTGCTTTTGCAAGAACAAAACCCTTATTTACCTGGCTTCACTAACAAAAAAAATCCACATAATAACCATTCAAAAATACACTCCCTAATTTTCCTAGTCAAATGAATGCTGTGGGGAGGTGCTCCCTACTTCACAAAAGACCAAGGAAGCCCAGTTAGTTTTGGACAGCTCAGAACCCCATATGGCACCTGGGCCTGCTTCTACCCCTCTATACCTCCAATCCCAAGGTGGGAAACTGACACATGTGTGGAGTCCTTATCAGAGGAACACTCACCTGAATTTGTGCCACTGCTGCTGACCTCCCATTCCCTTGCAGCTCAAGACTTATGCTTTCTGGTGCATTTTCTCTTGTGCTGGCGAAGTCTCTGGACTTTTTTGCACTGGAGAAGATGGATTCCGCTGGGGAATGAGACCTCTTGGCTCTGCTCTGCCTGTGGTGATGTTGAGGGTTGCCCACCCATCAGGTCAAAATGCTTTGAAAGGTGCTCAGGCATTTGTGCAATCCCCAGCTGGATGGTTGAATTATCAACCACTGGGCTTTCAGGACAGCCTTTGCTGGGGCAGAAGCTTTTGAGGGCTTGCAGGTGATCATTCAGGTTATGTGTTGTTTTTTTACCAGCAACATAGCTTTGTATGAGACAGGAGCCTAGCCATCTTTTTTCTGGTTTTGCATCTGCTGCAGTAGCTGTACATTTGCCTTTAGCAGCATTTCTCACAGAGGACATCTGACAAATATTTGCATGTTGCTAACTGGTCTTTACATCTACCAACAATTAAAGTATGTAGTTCTTGGGGAAGATATGGCACCACTTATAACAACTTATGTACAAAATATTTATGTCATTGGTGCTAATAAACTTAGCTACAAAATTAATAAACATTGTTAACACTAAATGATAGCAAACCTTTTGGTTGAGAAGCTGTTTTCAGTAGCTTTGTCACTGCTGTTTTTCCTCAGTGTTTTTTGGTTCAAGTTTATTGAAGTTTCCAGAAACCATGGATCTGAATATTTTACCACTTTTGGGATCCAGTTTTCTTAAAGGAATTTTTATATTTTTGGAAGTTCCATAAACCAAACAAAAAAAAATACCAAGAAAAAAAGCACACACACACACACATACCTCAGTTCCTGTATTTGAACCTCAGTACTGTGGGGTATATGTGTGTCTTTACAAAAGGTCAGATATCTAAGTTGGACTGAAGTGCACAGAAAGTAGTGGCCAGTGGTAGCAGACTTGAGATTTGGAGGAGAGTGGATAGGTGTGGACGAACCACTCAAAGATAGTGAGAGAAAGGGGCTAATATAGGAGTTCTGGTCATTGGCACGTGGCTGGTGAATATGTGGAAGGTTCATGATTTTATGGTGAGTTGAGCAAGTGTTGAGGGCAGTGGCTCCAGTTCCTTGGGGATTTTATATTATACATGTATGTTTTGGGATAGACCTCTCTAAGTGGAGAAGAAATCCTGCTTCAATCACAAAAAATGCTTCCACAGTTGCAGAAGAAAAAAGTTGCTGATCTAGTGTAGTGGGGATGTGTATTTCTAGAGAACAAAAAGGACCTCTGGGATTACTTGGGTTGGGAGGGGGGTGAACAGGAAAAGTTTCCTTACGGTGTGAGGCAAGTGCAAGGTAGATTATACATTGTGAGTCAATACAGTTGACAAAATGGAACATTCACTCTTCTCACTCCCTATGAATGAAAGGAGGCCACAAACAGCATGTAAGTGGGGGGAATGTATGATGGTGTACTGGAGGATAAGTTTTCTGAAATTGGCATTAGCAAACGTTGGGTTCAATTTACCCTAATGTAGGGCTTTTACTTCTAAAATTCTATGTTAGGAATGATGCATGTCTGTGAACAACTCTTCTCTGTAATAAATGCCAATAAATCAAAAGATTGTTCTCATAAACAAAATTCCCAGGATAGCTCCAGCACAGATGTTGACTCTAGGTTTTGATATAAGTATTCAAAACAAAATGTATCAAGTTATCAAACATAAAGAAAACATTGCAAGAGTGTTAATGTTAAACATGTTTGTGTTTTGAGTCAATAATAATATTGTTAATTGGGTTTGCCTGTGTCTTTTATAAAGTTTATATCTCTAGTACCTGGCATTACATTATATGGCACACCTGGCCTGGTCCTACAAAGGGACATTTATATCAGATCCTGCCCTTGTAACAAATGAGTTTGACACTTCTTTTCTAAGACTCTTGTGATGCCCATTCCTACATAGAATTGGAAGGTATATCAAGGGTCATCTAGTCTAACCCCCTGCAGAATGCAGGAAACTCACAATTCATTCATGCCACTTGTCCTGATTCCTAGGTTGCCTTCATTAGTATACTATTGGCTTTACTGTCCCAAACTCTGCAGCTTGAAATTTGGGGGGGTTAAGAAAGGGGTGGAGTGGGAGACCTTTCTTTTGACCAGACTACCTGTAAAGGCACTTTGAGCTCGCACAGCATGTAAACCCAACATTCATACAGCATAGGGGGCCATTTTTACACAGACACTTATGTGAAGTCCAATTTGTCACACAAACAAGGCAAATTGGTCAGGTTGGTCTCAAACATTGGCAGAATCCCTAAATACGAGTCTTTGTTTCATTTGGGCACTTCATGATACAAATGACTATAGAGCATCTATCCTAATGAATATTAATAACCCAAATCCAAATCCAGCAAGCCAGCAGTGAAGCTCTATATTCACAACACACACTCCCAGCCACAAGGATTCACTAAAGAAGGTCATGAAGCATAGGTGGAATATGATGCGCAAAATGATAGGCTTTAAAAGAAATAAATGTCAGCTTGAACTCCAGCTCAGGCTCCATCCCTCCACTTTTGTGTTATCTTGAGATGCACACTCACAACTCTTCTCTCTTTTTTTCTGAGCAAGCACTTTATGTTCTCTGTCTCTCCCAGAGACACAACAATTTAATCTGCTGTTTGTTCTGGTTCCTTGTTATTTTCTCTGCACAGTTCAAGATGTGGTTTTGATGAATTTAAGCTCAACAACATGTTACAAAATGCTTCTTCCATTACGCTCACTGAAATCTACTGAGGACACCTTGTGCTTAATGATACCATCTTTGTGCCCCATTTAGATCCTACTGGCTAAAGGAGAACCAGGTATGAGGCCCTGATCTCCTTGGGTGGGGTAAAGGTATATGGCATCCCCCTGCCCTCGTCCCTGGAATATGTTGACCAGCCTCTTTTGAGAGAAGGGAGAGACAAATCAACTTGGAATGCCCAAACCTATTGGTGCACCTAATGTAGCTCTCTGGAAGCCAGCTATGATTTATAACATTGATGATAATGGTTAATCAGAAAGGAGGAGATAAATAAACAAACACAACAGGCACACAAACAGAATTGTGCTTAAGCTCCATTGAAACCAATGTGAGTTATATCCTTCTATGCCTACTGATTTCAATTGTTATAGAAGTGTGCAACTCTGTTAAGACTGTACTGCAATGATGGAAAGGGGGAATGTTTCAAGGTATACCCACTAATCTTTACATTTCTACAGCCTTCTGTGGAAACCCCACAAAGCATTTATCCTTCGGGACAGTGCCCATTGTTTTTCTGAAGAACTGGTCCAGACTTTCTCTGCAACTGGGGATTGAAATGAAAGCATTTCATTCAACTACACTGTATATTAATTATGAAACTTAATGAAATAATATTCCTAAGTATTACCAGAGAAGTCACTGTAAAAAGTAACTTTATAAATAATAATTTTAGGTTTGAAATGAGAAATGTGTGTGACTACAGAGGGCCAAAACATGGCACATTTAATTTAAGCCCTGGCAGCAAGGGGCAGGTTCCATTGCAGCTATAATAAATTACATACAAGTGCTACAGAACAATAACAAAAACTGTGAGCCATCCATTTCAGTACCATTTACAAGAAATCAATATCAATACTTAATGCAATACTGGTGAAAAATGAGCAAAGATACAGAAAGCATAATAAACCAGTAATGAAAGACCTTGCAGTGTTTCACTTTGGAAGAAAAAACTAACTGTCTATATTTTCATGTCAAGGGATATTTCAACGAGGCAATGTGCTGGAGGTATGAGTGTTTTGCAGATCTAAGTGTAAAATAACCTCTTGATTAAATTTTTTTAAGAAGTTATTTAAACTATGGATTACTAGCTTAGTAAAATTCATACATATGGAAGAAGGTTGTTCATATCTCATGTATTGGATATCTTTCAATGGAGTTACTAAACTCATATATAGTTGGAGACAGAAAAGGTGCATGTGGGTATGTGCCTTTTCAATTACTCGGAGAACACCAAAACAATCAGTCCACATTTAGGAATATCGGATTTGAACCTCCTATCAGCACCAGAGATTTTCCTCATTTATTGATAGGTTCCGTTCAATATCTACTCTTACCCTGGGCACTGCAGTACAGTGTGATTGTTGCATGCATTCTGCAGGGCTTCCCATTTCCTTTGCTGAAAACAAAATACTGTGTGTGCAGTTTGGTGTCATCTCACACAGAAGGACCCCTGTGTATGGATCTAGACTGTAACAATCCCTGGTTCATAATTCTGCAGAAAGTGCTATATGCATTCCCCTTCATTAGAGAGACTAGATTGCTAGCTCTGTCAAGGCCAAGCATGGAGAAAGCAAAATATGTGGAGTCAGAGACTGCCCTGAAGTTGCAATAGACTGACCCTGGAGTCCAAAAACATCTATTCATTTATCTTAGCTATAATCTGCCTTTACCCCTCAGACCGAAGGTGAATTGCACAGTGTGTAATGCATCTGCCCTGCATCTCAAAGACACTTTGTAGTAGCCACTTGCCTTTCAGCAAGAGATCATGCACCATCTGAAACAATGGTGTATGGAAAACTCACAAAAAGACTGCCAAAAACGACATCTTATTTTTTAGTTCTTAATGTGCCATCATTTCTGGAGCACAAAACCCATCGCATTATTTTCATTTTTGCATTGCAAATGCTGCCCACAGTTCTGGCAGCGTTTTTTCAGCAAAGCTTCTGAAACTAGTTTTACAGCAACTTTTTTTTTGTGTGATGGCACTAAGGACAGTCTTTTTTTGATGCATAAATGTAAGCATGTTTTTGGTTACCTCCCCTTTACTGCTTGCAGTCCTTCATCTACCAATGGGAGCTTGAACACCTGTCACTGGTACTCTGCCTTTGTTAGCAGTCATGTGAACATGTCATTTGCCCTGGCAACCAAGCCAATGTCATTGCTATGTAAATCAGTAGAAATTGCCCTGTGGTATGCATGGCATTTCCTCCACAGCCTTCCAGAAATGCTCCTGAGACTACAAAGCTCTTCCTCTGATCAGAGACCATGGTGGTGGAGGGGGCCTTGGTCAAAAGTTAATCAGGCTGGCAAAGTGGAAGGGTCTGAGATGCCAGTTCCAGGTTCCAGGAGAATGAGGAAGCAGAGCTGCTTCAGGCTATGGGCAGAGGCTTCTGTTTTGGGCTCCCCAATGATTTTAAAAACCTTAATGGGGGAAGGGATGGTATGGTGGGGACTTTAAGTTTGCATGGGAGCCTGCAGTCCATTGTGGTCCATCCTGCCCACTCCGTACAAGGAACAGTATACCTCAGAGGGAGAAAGGTGGTATTTTTGGCATTCAGAAGCCTCTGTGATCCCATGGGAAAGTCTCCATGTCCATGAACTACAATTCCCATGAGGCCCACCACCAGCATGTGCCAGAGTGGCGGTCAGGTGATTTTGTAGCACAATACAGTTACAGTCAGAATGGTTTAAAATGCATAATTACTAAAAAAAAAAAAAAAAAACCAAAAAACCAGTGTGGAATCAGAGCACATGCATAAACAGGAATGTTTTAAAAATGTTTTTTAAAAAGGACGATTTAAAAGGGTCAGCTAATTGACTGTGGAGGATGGCAGTGCATGCATAAGGCCTCTGTGGCTGCAGTCTCTCAGGAATGCCCCAGAGTATTTTGGCCATTGGGTGTTCTGTTGTCCGTCATGCACTAGTACTTCCCCTGCATAACTGCATTGAGGCACAGGGCTGAGCACACCACAGGAGGCAATGCGGCTACATGCATGCCAAGGCCCTCAGTGGTTTAATTTCTATTTATCATCAATTGTATGCTGCTTGCTTCTATGCTCTGCTTCACTTCTGCTTTATAAAACTGGTTTTATCAGCTGGTCCTTTAAAATACTGATCCTTTTTGTTACTAATGCTTTAAGTTAGTTTCATTTAGTGAAGCATTCTCATTTTAAACAGTGTTCTTATTGATTTATGTTCCTGCTGCTGGACATCTTGGGCAAATTCCAGAGAGTACTTAAACTTTTTAAATAAATACACAAGCATACTGTTGACTGTGAATTTACTCAACATCAGCTGATGCTGTTTGAGATATGTTCAGGCCATCAGTTCAGATTCTCTACCCAAACCCTGTTCTCCATGTCCCTGCCTGCAGTGATGAAGACAGCCACTAGATTCAGGACTTTTTATCCTCACTTTTGGACTACCCTCCCCACTGAGGTTTGCCTAGGGCGTAACTTGACTAATCATATGGATAATCGGTGTCTATTGGCTGCAACATATAGATGCAACACTATGTATTCTTAGTGCCTGAAGGAGTCTCAAAACAGCTTAAAATTGCCTACCCTTCCTCACCCCACAACAGACACTCTGTGAGGTAGGAGGCTGAGAGAGCCCTGAGAACTGTGACTGGCCCAAGATTACCCTGCTGGCTGCATGTGGAGGAGTAGGGAATCAAACTCAGTTCTCCAGATTAGAGGCCACTGCTTTTAACCACTACACAAAGCGAGCTCTTGGAGTTGGTCTTAAAGGACTTCCTGATGATATCTGGGTTTTGGCCACTGTTGGACTGTATGGGCCACTGGCCAGATCCAACATGGCTTCTCTTATGTTCTCAGTTCTTAACTTAGTGTCTTTTCTGCACCAGGCCAAAATGTTTATTTTTACACAGGGTTTTAATCAAAGGGGTTTTATCTTTTAAAATAATGTGTATGATGTTCTTCTTGCCTATTTTACAGTTATTGTTTTTGTTGTATTGGGCTCTTTAAGGCCTTGATTTGTTATTATGGCTGTTTTTTTTAAAAGACAAAAATGATAAAAACAGCAGCATAAATAACAATATTGTTTTCTGGAGTCAGTTTCTGGAGAGGTAGTATAAACATTTCCTAAATGAATAGCTATAAACAAATGTGATTCATCATTAGTATGCAAAGTGTCTGTGTTCTTGCATTCTCTACCCACTGAGCATGATCTTTTATAGTTGCCAACTCCAGGTTGGACAATTCCTTGAGATTTGAGGGTGGAGCATAATGAGGTCTGGGTTCCAGGGGGTGGGAACTCATCATAGATCTAATGTAATGGCAATTATCCATAAAGCAGCCATTTTCTCCAAGGAAACTGACCTTTGTGGATTAGAGATTCTTTGTAACTCTGGAATAATTCCAGGCCCCACCTGGAAGTTGGCAGACCTATGAATTTGTCATGGGCCAGTGAAAATGAAGAGATCCTTGGTGAAAGAGAATTCTGTCTGTAGTGTAGTTCCCCAGTCTTTTCACATTGAGAGCATGCATTCAGTTCCACAGAAATTACAGACCTGGGAATATCAGAGCTGAGAGAAGTGAGTGGGGAGAAAATTAAAACTACAAAGCACTATTTCAGAGCTGGGACTTGGACAGATAGCAAGGCAGCAGTCAGAACTGGAGAGAAACTGCAAAGGTGTGGCAAAGTCGATACAGGCACAGAGATAAGCAAAGAAGTAATTTTGGAGGAGACACAGGCACATCCATTCAGCTCAACAAGCAGTGCCTAATTGCCCAGGAAAAGAATGACCTGATGATTAGGCCATCAATAGTGTAGCTGAATGTGAGCCAACAATAGAGCTCTGCTGCTACAGTGATAGAAGAAGAGATCATTTGCCTCAAGATCAACAACTCTGAGCTCAATCCCCAAAACTATTATTATAGTTAAAAGATTTGCCACTCTTGAACATGCCTGTCTAATAAACAATGATACAGGAAGGAGCTCCAGTCTCCTTCTCAATGCTGTGGTCCCAAGCCAAATTGAGCTCCTGCAAACTTTAAAAATGACATGACCCACAGCTGCACATATTGTGTAGGATGGCCTTTAGTTTCCCTCCCAAACCACCCCAGCTCTCATCCCATAGATACTGACATAGGTATTCTCATGACTCATTCAATGAGAGTGAAAAACTAGCCCCCATGGTCTGTTTCCAGCCACATCTGCAAAGGCATTGTGAACTTTAGTGTGCCAACAATTTCTACAGCCAATCACTTCTCTCCTAAGCACTATACAACTATAGCCAGGACACCTATAACAAGATGGTAGATATTGACATGGGGTATGCCTCTCTGGACTCATAGCATATGCGCTTAGAAGGAACTTGTGGGAGAAGAACATCTTGAAAAGTTCCCAGTCAGTAGGGTTTCCATCCTCAAAGACCCAAAAAGGAGAACAACCGTTGCTATAGTCTGATGTAATGAACCACAAAAGAGATCAAGGCCCTGCGGGACCGAAGCCAGATTTGCAGGGTCTATAAAACAGAGCTATTCCACCGGGCTTATGGTCGAAGCCAGAAATAACATCTACCATATATGGCTACCCTCACCACTAGGAGAGAGAAGGAGGGAGAAGAAGTGCTGATGATCAGCATTTTCCCCTGTTGGGAATTTAGTCATGGGCATAAATTATAATGTTTTAAATTTTAACTTTTGTATTTATGTTGTTACCCGCTCTGAGCATTGGCAGAGCGAGATATAAATAAAATATTATTGTTATTGTTATTGTTGTTGTTGCAGCAGCACACTGCTAATATCCTTAAACAGAGAAGAGAATGCTCTACATCAGCTTTGGACACATACTCTACCTCCTTCCACCTGATGGCAACATGTACCTATTGGCTCAACAATGCTTCTCTCAACAGTTTGCATCAGTGCTTCGCACAAGGCAATTGTAGAGAAGAATGTCATCACTGCATAATTACAGGAGAAACTGGGGGAAGCAGAGGATGTAGCCATATTTCTTAGTGACTACCAACTAATCCAACTGGATCTACTACTGGCCATAAACTCATGACCCTTTTTGCTTTTCAGGAGCAAAGCCCCACAGAGCAGGCCAAATAAACTGCAGAAATAATTCCAATGCACTTTCCTAAATGGAATGGATAAGAATGCAAGCCGATTCAGAAGTTGCATTAGTTGCTGATAAAAGAGATTACACATGTAATGTGGGTATGGCAAATGTGTTCCATCCATAGAACACTTTTAAGAAAGACCACCTGAAATGAATTGGCTTTTCCCAAGAGTGCTGGATTAAGCACACTGTTTTCATTAATCAACTTTTAAACATAGCTTGTGTCCTGAAGCTAATACATCTATTTGTTGACAAGTAGCAGAGAAATAAGACTCTACTGATATAAATTAAATCAATAGCTAGTACTCGTAGTATCCCTTTCTTAGAAATAACTGCCATTCAACAGATGATGTTGAGAATATTATTTTCATCTGCCACTGGGCATGCTATAATGAATTAATCTTTTAGGTTTAACACTGACATGTTTGATTCATTATGTTAATTACATGAAATACACTCTAGTAAACATACAACTGCAAATAGGAGCAGGCACAGTCTGCAGGAGAATCAGCACTACAATTGCTTCTAACATTTGTGGGAGGATTTGAGCTGCTACTGATATTACAGCCATGGCTATTGCTGCTTCCATTTATGTTCAGGTGTCCTGACATGAGAAAAGCAGAATGCCATGAATATGGTTTGAGTTGATTCACGAAAAATTAATACCAGAGGAAGATTCTGTGCAATTGCTTTACCACACACCTGATTCATAATTGAAGCCTAGACAGTGCATTACGCTGAGGAGTTGCCAGACATTAGTAGAGTGGTGGTGTACTAAAGTGCAATCCTGTCACAAGTAAAATGGAAGGCAGAGGAAGAGGGTGGAAGAAACAAAGAAAGAATCCAGAAAGGTATGGTAAAAAACCAGCATGAGCACCTGAAGGCATATAATGGACCAGCCTTACTGAAGCTCCGGAGTTGTGGTCAGATGAAAGCTCTCAATGAAGCCCTATATATGTCACCTTGGATTCCATGATGGGAAAACAGGAAAGCTATAAAAGTAATAGTAGATTAATAAAACAAGAACTAGGAGCCAGCTTGTATAAAAGGAAAAAAAAGCAGTAGCCCAACATGTTGCCAGGTCAAATTCTTTTTTGGTGGCTACTCAATTTACCTGTTTCTTTTACCAAGTAATATTACTTGTTGCTATGACCACTTCACTGAAATGCATGCATTGCTCTATTCAATACACACTTTCCACATGGCAAGTGGATCACATGAACTGGTTCTCAGCATGCATTTTTGATCTGCCAGAGTTTTCACAGACATTAATGCAAAGTGCTACTGAAGTGTGTCCCATCATGAATTCATAGATGTACTCATGGAACATTCATGGAGTATTTATAAATGTACTAGCAAAAGTTATCACATACTTTTATTTCAAAAAGGGTGATGAAGCAGAGGCATAAAGGGGGAAAAAAGGTTTAATACCCAGTAGATGGTGCTGTAATCAAATTCTAAAGCAAGCTACACTAGAGACACTTGGGTATATACCGTGTGTGTGTGTGTGTGTGTGTATAAGCCTTTCAAATCTATAATTCTTAGTATGTTGTTTCAGCAGGTTTTAACATCTTCATCTAAAAGTTATAGTACTGCATATGTAATAATTTAAAATAGTGTTTTTTTGAATCATAAAATTAATAGTTGAGATGGATTACAGATATATTTAATATAAATTTCCTTGCTAGGTCTGTTCTTTTGTGATATAACAGAATGTATTCACTTTCTGAAAAGAAAAAAGAAAAAAATCATTGTTATTGTACCAAGAAAAATAGGTTCTTGTATCTTTGAAAAGATTACAAAATTACAAAAATAAATTAAATTAAATGCTTAAGGAAGGTGTCAAAAGAAACATTTTTCTTCAGCAAAAAAGCTTCTCTTTGAAAAGGTAAGCAAATCTGGGGAAAGTTTCTAGAAATTTAATACTACCCCTGTTATTATGAGTTACACTCTTCTAAGTCTGTTGAAGTCTGTGGGTTTGGAAAGACATAGAACTGCTTAGTATATCTAATAATAGAAAATTATACAATGTTATATAACATCAGAAAGTTAGAAGGATGCTGGTCACTGATAACAGAGCCACATCTAGGGGATCTTCTGGTCCATCCAGTTGCATTAAAAAAAAATTCCAGCTATGGATAATTGGTGAATATTGTAACAATAGAGTGTGAATATGGGAAAGAGAGTCAGCTTTGGATAATTGGTAAACACTGCAACAATGGAGTGGGAAAGAAAGAGTGCAGCTAGAGGTACTATAAATACATTGTATTAATATTGCAAATGTGGGTAAACATAAACCATAATGTCATTTCTGCAAATTTTCACTTCTATTATTAATCTGAAGCTTTATGATAAGAAGCATTTCTGTGACTTGACATTAAACTGGGAAGAATGCACATGGGGCAGAAGTAAGATTGCAGTGGCAAGCTCCATTCCAAGGAATTGTCATTGGGATGCATTTATAGAAACTATATCCATGTGTGCTCTCCACTAATCAGGGATCAGAAAAACAAAGTTTCCAGTTGCATAGGAAAAGGTCTCGATGTTTGTGCAATGTAGGCTCTATACATACCTACAATGAACATGGTAGGCCAGGTTGAACTTGTCACCATGAACTTGTCACTTGTCACCATGATCCCCATGATATACACACATGTTGAATTTGGTGCATAGAGGTTTCTCAAGAGACAGATAAGATGCTCTGGTATTCCCATCTCTTTAAGAACTTGCCACAATTTATTGTGCTTCACACAATCCAAGGCTTTAGCATAGTCAATGAAGCAGAAGTAGATGTTTTTCTGGAACTCCCTAGCTTTCTCCATGATCCAGCATATGTTGGCAATTTAATCTCTAGTTCCTCTGCCTCTTCGAAATCCTGCCTGTACTTCTGGAAGTTCTTGATCCACATATTGCTATCCACATATAGCTTGTAGGATTTTGAGCATGACTTTGCTAGCATGAGAAATGAGTGCAATGGTGCGGTAGTTTGAACATTCTTTGGCATTGCACTTCTTTTGGATTGGAATATAAGCTGACCTTTTCCAATCCTCTGGCCACTGTTGAGTTTTTCCAAATTTGCTGGCATATTGAGTGTAGCATTTTTACTGCATTGTCTTTTAAGATTTTGAATAGTTCAACTGGAATGCTGTCACCACTACTAGCTTTATTGTTGCTCAGACTTCCTAAGGCCCATTTGACTTCACAATCTGGCTCCATGTCTGGCTCCAGGTCAGTGACTACCCCCTCGTGGTTATCAGGGACATTAAGCTCGCTCTTGTATAGTTCTGTATAATTTTGCCACCTTTTTAAAATCTCTTCTGCTTCTGTTAACTCCCTACCATTTTGGTCCTTTATCATACACACCTTTGCATGAAATATTCTCTTCATATCTCCAATTTTCTTGAAGAGATCTCTGGTCCTCCCTATTCTATTGTTTTCTTCTATTTGTTTGCACTGTACATTTAAGAAGGCATTCTTATCTCTTTTAGCTATTCTCTGGAATTCAGCATTCAGTTGGGTGTATCTTTCTCTTTCTCCCTTGCCTTTCCCTTCCCTTCTCTCCTCAGCTATTTGTAAAGCTTCTTCAGATAGCCATTTTGCTTTCTTGCATTTCTTTTTCTTTGGGATGGTTTTAGTTGCTCAGACTTCCTAAGGCCCATTTGACTTAACATTCCAGGAAGTCTGGCTCCAGGTCAGTGACTACCCCATTGTGGTTATGTACAGTTGTAGAGCATCCCAAATCCTTTTTGAGACTATAGATGTGCATTCAGCATAAACTAAGCCAAAAAAATATCCAAAAAACTCTTTACATGCCCAGGATCAGCTGAGGTGGAGGGAACTGACAGGTCCCTGATGCCTCAATTTTACATCACTCCTCTTGCAGCTAGGTTTAAACTGAGCTGCAAAAGAAGCCAGCCCTGGATTGACCTCTCAGCCGCATGCAGATTAGGGGGCCAGTTTCTCCTGCAGTGTGGTTTAAAACATCCTGCAGGAGAAGGCAAGTGAAAAAATGCTGGCTTTTTAAAAATCAGCTTTTTTCTTCATAAGTCTATTGGATCAAAATTTTTTGGGGATTTTCAGCAAACTCCTGGATCTCAATACCATACCAATATTGAGATCTAGGATTTTTTGAGAATACAGATTTTTTTACAGATCCAATGAACTCTAACTGGAAAATGACAATTATCTTTACACACCTCAACTGGCAATGTACATGTGAATATATGTGTGTGCCCAGCCAGTTTACCACTCTGTGTCACACCATGGTCGAATTCCAAGGGCCATCAGGAGCTCTTGTACAGCAGAGGGAAGGCCATGTGAACTATAAGTCCCCAGAATCCCTGTACTGGAAACTGACCAATGGGAAAGGGCTTCTAGAGTTCTGGCCTCCTGATGACCCAATGACACCGAGCACTGGACTGGATGGGCCACTGGCCTGATCCAACATGGCTTCTCTTATGTTCTTAGTCTGGGGCAGTGTAGCTCTGTTTTCTTGGTGATTGGGAGGCCACAGTGGGGAGCTTCTGGAATTCTGGCCCTGCTGGTGGACCTCTTGATGATCCCTGTGATTTGGTGACTGTATGACTGTCTGACACAGATGGCTGGACTGATCCATCATGACCTCTCCCATGTTCTTAAGATTAGCTGGCAACCCATCTGGTGAATATTCCCAAACAAGAGTGGGGCTGGCTTTTGCAATGCTACACTGCAGGGAGGTGAGGAGAGCTGTGGCCAGGCTCAAAGCTTCTGGTGGAGGGAGGATGCCTTATTCTGCCCAGAGAAGTCTAGCCCTCTCACTCAGGCTTCAGCCACAGCCTTTCAAACCCACTTCAGTCACCTTTTCCTGAAGTAAATCAAACATCCAGCCAGCCAGCTCAGAGTACAGGTATTGTTCTGTTCATGAAGCAAAGGAAATCAGTTTGCACTTCTTTGAGATTGCCACCACCCTCATGGAGGTTGGCGACTCTAGTAATCTGAGAAAGTCAAATGTAGGTGAAGGTGGGGTGGGTCTAATAAATATATCAATTCTGATGACACAGGAAGAGGCCTGGCAACACCACTTCCTTTGATGTAGGAGTGCTCTGGTGATGTCACATCCGTCGAGAGTGTCTGGGTGATATCACCTCTGGTGACATATGACTTCTGGGGGTGTGGCCAGACAACATCACTTCTGGGGATCCTCAAAGCCTGAAGAATATTTCAAGAGGTCCTCTCTAATCCAAAGGTTGAAAAACACTGCAGGAAAGCCATGTATTTTAATAGCATTTTGTGCTTATCAGTTGACACAATGCCTCCCTCAATATTATCAGTGCAGGCAAGGCAATTTATATTTAATAATAAGAATTAAGAACTGGGCCAGAGAGGTAGAAAAGCACTGTCCTATGTGGTATATCTGCACCATTTTAGATTGCAGGTAGGGGATCAAATATCTAGATGCTTCCACACATTAAAGATTAGAAACCTAGCAAGCCATGGATATGGCTCTAGCCCAGCTGTTCTCAGACAGCAAATTTTAATTTTTTTACAGGAAGGTCACAAGATTGGAAGGAAGGAGAAGAAATAAGATGAGTTTCAACATTGTTATCAATCATGTTAAATATAATGTTATTTATTTATCATATGGTGTGTATCGTATAGTCAGGAGATGTGAGGCTTGCCTGGTAGCCAGGAAAGGGCCATTTGGAGATGGTTTGCTGGACTATTTCTATGTCATCACCCCTAGTGTTCCCTGGAAGAACTCCATCCAAATTCTTGGAGGTTTCTCATTCAAATACTAGCCAGGGTCAGCCCGGCTTAATTTCTGAGATCTAATGGAATATGAGGCTTCTGAATTTTATGCTGGCAAGAGGGAAAGAAATATGGGGTTTGTTTTCAAGTGAGCTCCCAAAAAAACAGCAGGTCAGAAGGGGATATTACTTCAAACAAATTGAGAGCCACTGCTCCTGACTACCCTTCTCCCTAACATGCTAGTTTAGAACATGCATAAAGCACATGTGGTGGCATATTCAATCTCAACCCCCCAACAACAGTCAGTACAAATAGGGTGTTTGTCTGAAACTTGGGAAATAAAGGGAGAAGAGAAAATGTGGCTCCCCTCAACCATTCTCAATGGCACCCTTAATCTATTAATAATATATAATAAATATAACTGAAGAAGGGGGATTGATAATGAGTAGGTTGGTTGGTGCTTGGCAAGGAGAGAAGACAGCCCTGAAAGGTAAGGATATGGGGAAATAATATGGGGGAGACAAAAAGAGCAAATAGTGTAGAATGGGGGATAGAAGGGGAAGCAAAGCTTCCTCTGCAAGGCCCCAACTCCACAATTGGGCCCAATGTCCAGCAGCATGCAACTCAGGGAAGTGAAGGATGGAAAGATGAAGCCAAAAGTGCAGGTAAAGGTAGGTGAGCTGGTGAGAGGAAAGTGGAAAAAGAGAGAGGCTATGGGGTCTTTCAGGGAAAGGAAAGAAGAAAGAGTAAGGGAGAAGAAAATGAAATACTCCACCCATGTCTGTACAAGTCTCCCACTTGTAGACATTTACATTTGAGTGATCTTGTTCTTTTTGTCATGGATTGTCTGGCTTTAAAAGTTATTTCACCCATATCTTCCTATGGCTAGTTTCCATCTACATATGTTTTTTTGAATAACCTTGCACTGTTAGCAATAGTTTGTTTGTTTGTTCTTTAGACTTATGCCACCACTCTTGGAGGAACCGGCTTATGACAGCTCACAGCATTCAAATATTCAGTGGCTTAAAAACACAACATTCAAATATACAATGAATTAAAATATTAAAATCACCCATAATAATGCAACAGCAACATAATACAGAGTATAGCAACAACATAATAAGCAGTTAAGCCAGCTGTGATCTTCCAGCAGCATGAGGCGTCCAGATTTTGAGGTTGCAGGGAAGGGGCTGGGTGGAATATGTTGATGTCCTGGCCTCAATCTAATACCTGGTGGAAGAGCTCAGTCTTGCAGGCCCTGCAGAAATGAATCAATTCTGCCAGGGCCCTCAGCTCTTCTAGGAGCTCATTCCACCAGGTGGGGGAAAAGGCCCTGGGGCCTGGTCAAGGACAAGCAGACTTCTCTCAAGCTGGGAATGACCAATCTATTGGTGTTAGAACAGTGGTCCCCAACCTCTGGTCCAGGGACCGGTACCGGTCCATAGATAAGTTGGTACTGGGCTGTGGCTCCTCCTCATCCTCCTCCCAGGCTGCTGCCTCAGGGGCTGCCCTGCCACTCTGCTGCTGGCTCACCTTTGGTGTTCTCCGGTGGCCGCCATGGCTGGGGCTCCCCTTGGTGTGGCACTACGCAGCTGCGGCTGGCAGTGCCCCCAGTGGGCGGCGGGAAGTCAGGGCACCGGCGGGAAAGCAAGTGATGCAGGGGCTCAGGCGGCGGTGACGTCCCTCTGCAAAAGACTTCCCCTCCCCGGGCCTCAGTAAATTTGTCAAGCGTTGACCGGTCCCTGGTGATAAAAAGGTTGGGGACCATTGTGTTAGAAGAGTGAAGAGCTCTCTGGGGGACATAAGCAGACAGGTGGTCCTTCAGATATGCTGGACCCAGACCACGTATGACCTTAAAGATAAAAAAAAAACAATACCTTGAAGCAGATCCAGAATTCAACCGGCAACCAATGCGGTTGCCTCAGCACCAGCTGGATGTGGGCTCTCCAAGCTGTCTTAGTGAGATCCCTAGCAGCTGCATTTTGTACCAGTTACAGATCCTGGACAAAGGTAGACCCAAATTGAGAGAGTTACAGAAGTCCAGTCTGGAGGTGCCCATTGCATGGATCACTGTGGCTAGGTGTTCCAGGGACAGATAGGGTGTTAGCTTTGCCTGTTGAGGATGGAAAAATACTGACTAAGCTACTCTGGGTAGTTATGTGTCCACCCATGTAATGTAACTTGGTGTTATGCTGCAAGAGTGAAAGATCATGATTTGTGACATTACACACAACCTCATTTCATATTACTTTTCACTACATTGAGTTTGACTGTAAATGGCAATCAACTATAAACCAGGATTATCTAGTACAAGATCTAAAACTGTGTCAGAAACAGAAATCCCAGTCCTAGGATTTAACAACAATCCTTTTTTACTTGAGGTACTGTATTTAGGGACTGTCCAATTCCAAATGTATCAAAGTGAGAAATTACATGCTCTAAGAAATCAAAAATAAATGAAGTAATACCATAAAGGTAAATTTACTGTTGTATATAATTTACCCATTTTTACCTTGTTTTCAATTGTCTCTTACTCTTCTTCATTCTGGGTGCTCATTCTATTTTATTATGCTAAACCCCATCTTCTGTCACATAAATTACAGTTAAAGATCTTAATATTAAAGGCTCTCAGCTTTGAGACCATATTTCAAGCTTTATTCAAGCCAGATATTAATGGTGAAATTGAATACAGGTCACTTTGTCATCATTACCTATGATCTCAAAAGTATAATACAATCTTTGCTATATCTGGCGAGAAAATGCTTTGTTGTATAACACTGAATTATGGAGATATATTGATATTCTTAATATTTTGACAAAACAATAAAACCAAATATGCTAGCTCTTCAGCACGCATCAGGTTATCAGCTCTGTTACTACAGCAACAACAAATAATGAAGATAAAAGCCTATTTATTTCACTCCCTGAAGGAAATACTCAGACATTTATTTTAATCTTGATAAACTCCTGATTCTTAGAATTTAGTTTAACTTTTAACATACAGCTGCTCTCTGTTTGCCAATAGGAAACAGTGGCTTGTACATTTTCAGACCTTGATACCTACACTTCCTGTGGAGATAAATCTTACTGTGGGCCCTCCTTTACAGTCCTTCTAAAAGTAGTCCAAATTTCGTTTTGAGTTTTTCTTTGAAAATATTTTCGAGTGGCTGTTATATGGCATTCTTTCAGAGAAGAACACATATCAGTTTTAAATGTCAATTTAATCTCAGTGAAGTCTGATGGCCTTATTCTCTCAAAGACTGCAAATAGCAATGCTAATTAGGGATGTGCTCCAGAGGAAAAGTGGATACTTTTGGGATTTGAGTATTCCTGATTCAGTAAAACTCAAATCAACCCGATCACTGATTCGGTGTTGATTCAAGTTTGGCAATTCAGGAACCTCAGGATCAGGTGTTTGGTTTCAGTCAGCTGAATGAAACCTGAATCCCTCCAGGCTTCTCGGATTTGGCACATTAGAACTTACAGGGATTGTGATTTGGCTTGGATAAGCCCCAAAAATACCCAAATCAGCATTGATTTGAGGTTTTTTGGGCTTATCCATGCCAAATTGTATATCCTTAACGCTGACCAACAGAAAAATTATTTGAAAGCTCAGCAATAGTGTAATACCTTTTTATTAGGACTAACCAAAATACCATAAAGTACTGTACAAATTTTCAGAATCAGTGTTTTCCCATATTTTGATTGCTTTGGAATGTCATGGTTTGTCCAAATAACTTTTTCAATATCTTTGCACATTGAGCTGGTCTTGGAATAATTTATCATTCCTCGATGACTGTTTAGGATGTTCTGAACTATCTTTGAAATCTCAGCACAGTAAGTAAGTCAAGCACACATGTAAAACATTCTTCATAAAATGTTTCAAATAGCAAGATAATTTTTGAAGATGGGAGTTGTTTCAACCAAATGACTCCTCAGTATCTATATACAATTAGCAATGTGTCCCCCTCCACCTGCAAATATCTAAATCTGTTGTTCATGTCACAGAGATGCTAAACAGATTTTTCAGCAAATGTGGAGGATTCTCCAGATCTGCTGAAAAATTTAAAATGATCAAAATTACATGGGGGGTAAATCCCTCCAAAAGTGAAGTAGCATTCTCTGCTCAAATCCAGAATATGCACTTATTTCCAGCAGTGGCGGCACATCCCAGGAGTCCTGATGGGCCCAGTGGCAGCAGCTTCACAGTGCAGGAGCCATGCAGTGCAAGCCACCAGCAGCAGTGCAACCCTGTGTTCACATTAGGCCAGCTGCTATCAGTGGTGCAGATCTGTGCCCAACAAGAAAGTTGGGAGGGAAACCCCCTGTAAGTCTGTATCATGGCTCACACTTGTTACCATATACTGATTTCACCAATTACACAAATAAATGTACACCTGAAGGACACATATTAAGCAGGAGACAGAAGCAACTCCCAGACTGGCCAGCTCATGGCGGGTTACAATAACAATCCCCACATTAAAACATAAAAACCCCAACCCTTAAAATTAACAAAGGCAGCCATCCGTTCTTAATATTTGTCTGTATATGCTCCTTTGACCAGATACATCAAAGTGACACGTTATTTAAAATTAAGATGTTCTTCTTGTCATAGGTGTGCTAAATGTCAATGATCCATTTTGTTCATTTTAACAGCTATCCTTTCTTGTGCATGGTTTTCATTAACAAGGATCTGTTAATTGCATGAGGTAATTTCAGAACTGTCTTGTTTTTAAGTCTTGTTTTTTACTTGATCAGAGACTTAGAACAATCTGAAAGCCGAGAGGGCTAAAGTCCAATTGAAGGCTACAGATGCACTTGAAAGATTGAGGAGTAGGAATCGAGCAAGCCTTCATCAGCAACATTTTACCTTTTATACCTTTGCTGTCAGAGAAAATCAGTTCTTCACAGACATTACTGCAATGGTCAGAAGGTTATATATAATATATGGGTCATCCACAGGGTAGTTCACCTGCTTGCTTACTAAAATGGATTCTCTGTACATAAAGGACCAGTATGTACGCTCATTTATAGAATGATAAGAGTAGAAAGGAGCTATTCTAGTCCAATGCTCAATGCAAAATCAACCTAAAGGATCCTGAACAAGTCTTTGTCCAGCAATTCTTGCCACAGCTGCAGTGTTATATGTCACTCCTTAAGCTTGCCAGCTCCAGGGTTAAGAAATTTTTGAAGATTTGGGGTCCATATGGAGCCATGTGAAAGGCAAGGTTTGGGGAGTGGAGGGACCTCAGCAATGCATAATCCCACAAAGTCCACCCTCCAACACAGCCGTGTTCTGCAGGGGAGGTGATCTCTGTGGTATGGAGTAATTCTGGGAGATCTCAATTCCTTTCCCCCTTCCAAAGGGAAGAATTGTGTTCATTGACCTAATCAGAAGTGAAATAGGCAAGTGGATTTTCACCAAAAATCCAAGGCTCAGAAAACAGAACTAAAAACAGAAATGTTATTGCATGTCTATGCAGTAACCTTGAAATACATGCCTGTTGAAGCCATGTGGCATATCTGCTTATCCAATGATCAGGTCATAAGATGTATTACCTAATGGTGACTCTTACCGACTGGGTGTGTTTGTTTCCCTTTTAAGAGCTAAGGTAACCTGTCAGTGAGTGCCAACATGATCCAACAGGTTTCAGGCTAAACTGTGCAAATTAACTGGCCACTTCTACTAGCTCTCAAAAAGTGAACAAGCCATCAACTAATAGAGGAAAGACAACATATGGCATGCAACTCCATGTCTTGCAGATTCATAATTAATATGTTCCAGGGACAGCCTTAGATAATTTACAGGCATGCACTATCATCCTTGAAAAGTAAAAATAAATAAGAAAAAGGCTAGAAAGTTCTTTGATCAGTGAAAGACTGGTCCCAAACACATCATATTTGGTGACCTCGCATTGACACAGCAGTTGATACAGCGAGTCTGTGTTGGCAGAACAAGTTCTGGAATCAGGCTGTAAATCTGTTACAATTATATCCGCCATATTTCCATTTTGTTGTTGCAACTGAAACCCTCCTTGGCAGGCTTGCAGGATCGGTAGGGACTGAAAAAGGCAGAGAGGATACGGTTTATACTTTTTCATCTACATAAAGTTATTAACATCTGCATATCTAACCATGAAGATAACATAATACCTGCCAAGAACCTCCATTTAAAATTAACAAAGCAAGCATTGGTAAATGCTGCTTGTATTTTTTTGAAACCCAGCAACTAGTCTGGCATACGCAAAATGTCTGCAGTCTCATAAAATGTTATCCTTTTGCTTTATCTTGTTAGCATAATGTGGGGCTTCATTAAGCAGCCAGATGAATCATAGAGTAATTGGATGTAATGAATTTAATTTTGTAATTTCTTTTTCCTAATGAAACAAAGACATATTTCATAAACAGGCAAAGTATTGTTTTGAGTTATGGATTTAAGCTAGCGTTTGGCCAGAAATGTACAACCGATGACTGACAGCTCTTTTATCTGACCTCTCGATTCTTTATGTATCCTTACAAGGGCACAGCATAAATCAGAACTGCTAGAGGTAAGAGAGCAGTCTCATGTACAGTAAGATGAGTTGATAGACCATCTGTCTCCATACCCAACATCATATCTTGATGGAACAACCAGAGCAAGAGAGCACAAAGACAGAAGGGGGGAAATTAAGGCCACAGAAAAGACAATAGGTGGCACAGTCCACTAGGGAATAGCTTCTCCACAAACTCTAATGAAGCCCAATGATATTCACAAAAGAGGAGATACATGCTTCTACTCAACAGCCATTCATTTCTGTAGTATTTGCTCAGGATATGTTTCCAGTGGATTGTGATCATGGGAACTATAGGAAAGTGGAAGGGTGGGGGAGGTCTGCATATTTTGACTGCTTGCCATTACTATGTTTTGCCTATCATGCATGAAAATACTTTTTAATAAGCCAAAGATAGTCAATGTGCTGAGCTTATCTATAAAATAAACTTTAAAACACACACACACACAATATAGTCTCTTCAAAAATATTGTGGGCACAGAAATAATAAGACATAAGTTACATATTACATAGAGCCTCTTGTGGCGCAGAGTGGTAAGGCAGCCGTCTGAAAGCTTTGCCCATGAGGCTGGGAGTTCAATCCCAGCAGCCGGCTCAAGGTTGACTCAGCCTTCCATCCTTCCGAGGTCGGTAAAATGAGTACCCAGCTTGCTGGGGGGTAAACGGTAATGACTGGGGAAGGCACTGGCAAACCACCCCGTATTGAGTCTGCCATGAAAACGCTAGAGGGCGTCACCCCAAGGGTCAGACATGACCCGGTGCTTGCACAGGGGATACCTTTACCTTTACCTTTACATATTACTTTCTTTCTCATTTGACCCCTTCTTTGCATATTACCATTCTTTTTGCAAAGAAGCATGAGCAACCTAACCTAAGGATCTGTTTTGTTGGTTGCAATACACAATGTTGTTGGTTTGTGCTCCTGCAATTGAAGTTTAATCTTATAGCATAGCCAACAAAGCACAGTTGTGCCAAAAGGTAGTGCTTAGTGGTAGAGCTCAAACTTTGCAGAAGATACTAGGTGCAGAAGATACTATACTCCTGCTGCCTCTCATTACAGGTTTAGATCCCACCTAGAATTTCCACAGGAGCTTGGGGGGGGTGATTGTGAGTGACTTGATTCTCTCCCTCTCAAGCTATTCCAGGAGGGTCCCTGTGCCTATTGAAATTGGAAGTCATTCTGGGCTACTGTGAAATTGGGAAATTGTGCATTTGGAAACTCTAGGTAGAATCCAAGCCAAAGGAGGGGGAGAAAATCTTTCTGGGATCTTGAAGAGCCACTATCAATGATAATACATTTTGGGTTAAATTGGTCCAATAATCTGATTTAATGTGAGACAGCCTCATGTGTTCACATAACAGAAGAGTCACAAGTCTCATAGGTGGGATATTGCTCAATGCAACCTGAAAAGAAATGAGAGAGGTGGCCAAAGATATAGGAAGAAAATATTTTATAAGAACAGGCACACTCAGACAAATCAATATTACTTTTATTTTTAAATATATACTGTGTACTGTTAGTCAAAGGAGCCAGATGCCAAGCCAGTTCAATTTAGTGGCAACTCAACTCAGCTTGCCCTGAGCTTCAAAAGGTCTCTGCAGCTTCTAAGAGGCCTTTCATAGCCTTACAGAATGAAGTAGTCCCTAGGCTGACTTTTTGACCATTCTCAGTGATGATCTGCCTGCCTTCTTATTAACCAGTCACTGAGAAAGTTGTTATAAAGAAAGGATGCCTAATGATAAAACAGTGTTTGAAACAGCAACAACCTTGGCCTAATTAGAGGCAAGCCAACAGGCCCTAATAGCGCAACTGAAATGCACCTAGTTGAGTTCTTTCTATTGTAACTTGACTACACGTCTTGGCACTGATTAATAGGGCCGGAGCTGAAAAATAAAATGCAGTTAATTTATTGTAAGTTTTATTAGGCATATAAAAGGATACCAGGAATTACTAGCCTTTCGTTGCTACAGATACATTTCATCTATGACTCATGCCAGATTCCTTACAGATTAAGCTTGTTAATTTTACTTACCGCCAACATTCTTCACAGCATCACTGAAGCAAGGTCCATGAGCTCTTGTCTAAAATGGATGCTATGAAAAGAACCAGGGGCCCCCTGGACAACAGTTACATTAACTACTTTGTCCTTTTAATTCATCTAATTACACATAAGGGGGAAAAAGGCAGATGATTTGCAGGCTGCCTTTAGTCGCCTTTCCACAACGACACTGTGCCCGCGCTTTTGTGGGCTTTTCCCCCCGTTGTTGTTGTCTTATTAAGGATCTTTTGTTCACAGAGATGGCTAAAGCCATTTTCAGCAGCCAGCAAGATGAAACAGTTTCAATAAGGACACAATGTACTTGTTTAAATTACCTTTCAAAATGCTCAAAACCATTAAGGGGGAGGTTCTGCAAATAAAAAAGTAGGATTTTTTTCCCTTTATGGTTATAATGTTTTACCCTAATAACAGCTTTTATTTTATTATAATCCATTAGTTGACAATATTATTCTCTAGAATATTCAGCAGCAATTTTGCTATTTCATCACACTTTGAGCACTCACTCGCAAGGCTTGAAACCACAAATCTTCATCTAATACACTTTCAATTTTGCTAAAATCTATATTTAACTGGTTTGGCTGTGAAACATCTTGGTGGGGAGGGGGAATGTGCTTTTAATTCAATCCTGATTAGCTTAACAGTTGTTAGAGCTGAGGAACAACGTGATGTCTTGTTTTTCTGGCCATCATCCTTGCAATTACCTTTTCTAACTTGTTCTATTTACCATTTTTATTTCTCCGAGCTAAAAAGCCTAAGTGAAATCTTTCAATTTCCACTAAAAGAAACTTATTCTATTATAAAAGAACACCAACTGTGGCCATCAGACTTAATTAAAAGGAACTGATGTGCCTAACTGGCAGGAAGACAAGCATACATGAGGATACATTTCTAGCTTTTCCTCCCAAAGTCACTAAGATAGCTGATGGGGGGAGATGATGATGATGATGATGATGATGATGATGATATCGTTATTATTTATTATCTACCTTCTGCCATTGTGGAATTAAAACCACAGCAGACAGTTAACATCACCAAAAAGTCTATTATTTCATATTGGTCACAATCCTACTCAAAGTTAAACAACAGACTTAAAATAAAGAACACTGGTTTCAGTATGATCTTAAACTGTGGCCATTACAGTATTAAGGTAGAAACATTACATTAGTTTATAGGTATGTGTAAAAACATGTTAAGGGTGGATATGGCAAATAGATATATTCAACTGCATATATATTTTTATTCATCAGAAAACCAAGACAGCCCACAACATGATCTGAAAGCATCAGATAAAGCGGCATATTCGAAGCTACTCAAATGTGGTGTGGTCAATGCCTTAGTGTAAGAGTTATGAACATCCTTATATATTTCATCTCCATGAAGGGCAAGTTGGTTATAAACTAACTAAATAAATAAGACTGGCTACATGGTGCCATTCATGTAGACCTGGAGACATACTTCTGAGCTCACTACAGTAACGACATGTACATTTTTAATGTATTCTGGCCAAACAGAGCATTGCATGCCAGATTCTGTGTCTTGTTATTTGGGAGGAAATCACATGGGAATAAACAGAACTTCAGAATAAATGTTATTCTGTTATGATTAATATTGTACTATTTGTAGTGTGTTTAAAAGGAAAATAATCCATTTGAATATCAATGTTCTTCGACTGGATTTAGTACAATACACTGCACAGTGAAACTGATGCCTGCCTTAAGGCCATCACTGCATATCCTTGAGACCAAGTCCAATCAAAATTAGAATTCAACTCTATCCTTCAATTATATTAAACTAGCTTTTATACAGATCTGTGTAATATTTAATTCTCACAATCACATCTCAGGCATTTCGTTAAGATTATCACCAAGATTTTGCAGATAAACTCCTAGTCTGTAGTTTTTAGATTCTTAAAATAGAATGGAAGATGAGTTGCAGTTGAGATTGGATAAAATGGTGCTAGGTTCAACCCAAACAGTGAAAGATCCTGGGATAGAGAACAAAAGCATTTTTATTCTCAAAAGGAAAGTGGGTATTTTAATATTAAGCATATTTATCAAGGGCAAATTGGAACAAAAAATGATCTTTATGTCCCCATAGTATAGGTCCAGAGTAATCCTTCCAATATGTCTTTTATGGAGGAAAAGATTTGTGCAAGTTCATACAAAACCTCGGTGCCACCCCAACCCCATCATCTTCCCTTTAAGATGAATTCCCAGTATTATTTTCCCTTCACATGCCCAAAGAAGTGAGCTGTGATTCAAAAAAGCTCATACTGAAATAAATATTGTTAGGCCGTAAGGTGCCACTGGGCTTCCGTTTTACCAGTTTTTAGCCAATGAATTGTTTCACTTTAAATCTAGACTGATTCCACACAAGGAATTTGCCCCCTCGACTGCCCCTCATTGCTTGCGGGTTTTAGTGCTGCTTCCAAATGATGTCAGCAGCGACCTGGAGCACTTAAATAGCTGGTGAAAGTTTTCCCCAGATTTGCTCCATGATCAGGGAAATTGCAGAATCATAATTTGCCATTTCTTGCCATTCTGAGAGCCAGGGAGCAAACAGGGGCAAGCCTGTGTGGAGGGAGAAATGCACGCCAGACTCTATAGCATTTTGCCTGCCCTCGCACCTGCCATCCCCTCTCCAATTCTTGATCAAGTATTTATTAAAAATGGCATGGCCAATTCATACAAATAAATACTTTACAAATAAAAAAAAATGGCATGGTCCATGTTGCTGCAGGACTGCAAAGCTATGTGCCCTCCATAAAAATATAATGTTCTCCTCATTGCGCTCCGTAATTTTGTGATTGGGCAGCCAAAACACATTCCTGCATTTGTTTTCTGGTGGGGGAGTATGAACAGGGAAAGAGGGGGGGCATGTGATGAAGCTGCCCTCTCCCTATTAGCTTGGCATCCATGCTCTGTGTTTTAAATAATTACTGTGAACACACAATCAGAGTCCAGTTACCATGGCCAGCCTATCAAAAATGTATCCGAAAATTAAGAGAGACCATTATAAGAATCCCGAAAAGAGATCTAAGTGGGAATGTTTCAATTTAGTGCCATGATCCGGTGGCAATATGGAAGTGTTAGTTTTTTAAAAACAAGTTTTGGTATTGTGGCATTTTCCCAGAGCAATGTGGAAGTGCACTTAAAAAATATATAATTTTGAGGCTCGGGGAGGAAGAAAATTTGAGTCCCCGAAACAACCACTGTGATGGGATTGGTGGCTTGCGGTTACTGAAAAGCCAAGGGGGGCGGGAGAGAAGTGAGGGTTGTTCTCCCTTATCTGGAGGCAAAAACCCACAATAAGGAGGCTTTTTAAAAAATCTAAATTTAAAACACAAAATAAAACCTCAGATTAACTTCCCCCTCCCCATCATATGCCTTCTGTCTACACCCCACTCAAATCCCTGGCAAATAAAATTGGCTTTCTGCATCTCCCCAAAATTTCTAAAGACAGCTCCTTCCTGACCTCCTGAGGGAGCCCATTCCACAAAACAGGAGCTACAGGGGAGAAGGTGCAAGCTCTGGTGGAACCCAGGCAGGTAGCCACCTTAAACAGGGGATCAGCTCCAGTAGGTGGCAGCCTGAGGACTGGCTGGGATGTGGGCTGATCTACACAACTATCCATGCAAGAGCTGAAGCAAATCATACAGTTTTTCTTCAGTATTAAAACTGGCAACATCTGCTGTTTAACTATGCAGTATTGAGCTGAATTCACAGTTCTGTTTGTCTACATTTCAGGTATTCCTAAAACCTGCATAAGCCTAGAGGAAACAGTGTTGTTTTTAGTTGCTTCTATATGGCATGGATAAATATAGATTTACAGATATTACCATGCAAATTTATCAGCGTCTATAAAAGGCATATGTCATATAAAATGCAAATACGTAGCTGCAAATCCAATAAAAATAAAGTATTCAAACATGTAAAAATAGAGGGGAAACACCAAAGGTATTCCTTACAATGGGAATCAGTTGATCTAAGGTTAGCCCTGTTTCCTCTCTGGTATACAAAATGCTCAGGTGGGAGATGACCTGTCTGATCAAGGATATATTTTTGTTTGATTTTATCCTTTAAAAACTGACAGCAGGTTTAGGAACCGTTCTAACAACAGCAGTTTGCATGAAATAATCTCTGTACAAACACTCACCATTATTTATTTTTAAAATATACCCAAACACAAAATGCAAGCTACTATGTAAATGCCCAGTAGGCATTTTTAATAGATGAATTATCTGATCGTATCTGAGGCATATATCTGTGGCTATCAGCATCTAATGATATCTTTTACAGGAATCTACCATTAAAGATTTGCTAGGGTCATCCCATAGTTTGGTACTTGAATATTTGTTTGAAATGCATATATGTGTTTGTAACTGAATGCAGTACTACATCCTTATTTGCACCACCTCTTCTGTAGATACTCCACTGAAATGAGCAGGTGTACCAGAAGAACACATTCATCCGTATGACAGGACTTAGCCCAACCCAATTAATTCTTCCACTGTCATTAAGCATTTTATAGCAACATAGGGCACAGAATAAACATAAAGGGAAAAGAAAGTGGGAACATGATCAAAACCCCAATCTACACAACCCCATTTTAGTGTAGTGGTTAAAGAGCAGCAGTTTCTAATCTGAGTTTGATTCTCCTCTCCTCCACTTGCAGCCAACTGGGTGACCTTGGGCTAATCACAGTCCTTTTAGAGCTGTTCTCACAAGAGCTGTCCTCTTAAAGCTCTCTCAGCCCCACCTACATCACAGGGTGTCTGTTCTGGGGAGAGGAAGGGAAAGCAGTTGATCATAAGCCTCTTTGAGGCTCCTTCTGGTAGTGAAAAGTGGGGTATAAAATCCAACTCTTCTTCTATAGAACCAATGCAGTATGCACAAGACTGCACTGAATATATAAGCAAACCTCACAGAATTCCTGAGTAGACAGACAAATCTATGTGCACACAGCTTTTCAAAATACATATTGGAAAACTGAAACATGTATAGGTCAAGGGCCACCTACAGCCATGATCAACATCAACATTCATATATAATTTCTTTCTTTTACATGCCGCACTTTAGAACAGTCTCATCCCAGGCAAATAGTCTCATGTCATAGAAAAGGTCTATTTTATCATCTTTTTTTGCCCAAATGACTATATTTATTTATATCCTGCCTTTCTCTCAGTGGGAGAAAGTTAATTAATAGTAGTTAATATTTATAGTAATACTATAAATTAACAACTCTAAGGGCTGCCAACTCACTGATCCTCCTAGCAGATGTGACAGCATCAGCAAGACTTGCCAAGGCCAGAGGAGCTATGTTAGCAACCAGGGGAAAAACATTTACTAAGCCCTTGAGAAAGCATCGGGGCAGCTGCCAGCAAGCAGAGAAGAATCATGATACACTGAAATGGCTGCCTGGTATACCTTAACATAGGACACTGCCAACCCCCTCTGTGCTAACAATAATAAATATTCAACAACTAAGGGCATCAATCAGGTGAAAGGTGAGGCACCCTTGGTATTGGCCCATTCTTCATACAATACTTGCGAGAGTAGTAATATCTTGTAGAGGACTTTCTAGCCCAAATGAATACATCACCATGCTCTCAGATGCAGGCATTCTACATTGTGGTGTAATAGTGGGGCCCATGTCAGCAGCTCCCAGACTGGGGGAATTTCTATGTATTCTGAATTTGCTACCTGAAGGAGTCTCACAAACCACATTTGTCATGGCCAACACAGTGCTATCGGAATGTAGTTTGCATGCTCCACCATGATCTTTCCTAGAACCTGGCCTAAAAGGGGAAATGAAGGAAATGCATAGAATAGAAGCCCTTTTCAGGGATGGATCCCCTAAAGATGTGGGATCACTGCTACTACAGAGCAGAAACTTCAGACTTTTCTGCACTCATGCATAGCAAACACATCCATTTGAGGGAACCCCCATGTTGAACACCCAGACCAGATAAAGGTAAAGGTAAAGGTATCCCCTGTGCAAGCACTGGGTCATGTCTGACCCTTGGGGTGACACCCTCTAGCGTTTTCATGGCAGACTCAATACGGGGTGGTTTGCCAGTGCCTTCCCCAGTCATTACCGTTTACCCCCCAGCAAGCTGGGTACTCATTTTACCGACCTCGGAAGGATGGAAGGCTGAGTCAACCTTGAGCCAGCTGCTGGGATTGAACTCCCAGCCTCATGGGCAAAGCTTTCAGACGGCTGCCTTACCACTCTGCGCCACAAGAGGCTCTCCCAGACCAGATACTGGATCGAAATAGATTATTTTTAGTTCAAGGGGTAAACTCTGCTTAGCTTGTCAGCAGTGGAGTTCAGAGAACCTGCTGTATGAATGGCCCTGATGGAAATGTGATTTTGACAGCCACTTCGCAGACAGTGATGTTTCTGCTGTCTCACTATTTGTTCAAATAAAACATGAAAATTGTGTAGTCTGTTTGAATTAAGACCTTTGACCTTGGAGAATACCTGCAAGGGAGGTAAGGACAAAACAAACTGTTCACAGATGAAGAATATTGTTCACAGCAAAGGACATTTCCCTTGTATGGAAAGACCCCATAATGAGCTCCCTATTCCATCAAGGCTGTATCAGTGGTAAGGCCATCTTCATCCTCCCTCCACTATGCCAGTGACATAATTACAAACCTCAGGACAGAGAAACAATACCATGGGGAATGTTTCATAGCTTCAAACTTCCTGATGAACCAAATCAACAGCCTGCACATGCAGAGTTTAGTGAGGGGAATGCCACCAACCCCAGTAGGCACTGAATTGTCCTAAGAGATGGCCATCACTTTCTCATAAAGCATGACATTAGTGCTCTGTTGTTCCTTGCCCTATCTTGTGGTAGGAAGGCCTTAACGCTGTAGGAGTCAAGGGTGGCCATAATGAACCAACCTGAACTTTCCCCTATTAACTACTAGTCCTAGCCTTTAACAAGTCGCCAAGCCCAGCTGAATATCTGGAAGGATCTACAATGAGCCAGTCATCCAGAAAGAAGGAGATGCCACACACAGTGAGTTCTCAAATGTGTCACTATCACCACCATACACTTGGTAAACATCCTAGGTGCCAAAGGGTAGAAAGAAATATTAGAAGACTTCAGAGCCATGCCTGCCCTGAAGCAGAGGTATTTCCTATTCATGGGATGAATGGTGATGTGGAAATCGGTCTATCGCCCTAAACCTAGAGCCAGGAGCAAGGAATTCCACATCCAGAAAGAGACCATTCTGAACTTTGAAACATTCAGAAACTTATTTAATCTCCTCACATCAAAGATGGGCTCTGCCCCCCATCTTTTTCATCAGTGAAGAAAAACTTGGAATGAAATCCCCAAAATTGAAGGCCACAGGGAACTTCATCTGCACCTTTCTAAAAAAAGCTCTTATAGCTGCATCAGAAGCTTGGGGGACGGGTTGTTAACTTTTGCAGTAGCAGGGGAACAAGAAGATAATGACATTTTTAAACTATCTGCTACAAACTATGGATAACCTTAAACTATCCAAACAAACATATGACCACTCTGCACAAAAGTAGGCATGCCTATCCCTAAAAAAGGGGGCCTCCAATTGGGGCTGGACCTGTAGTCAGAACTTCTGCTACTGCTGACCCTACTCCCTCTTGAGAACTTGATGGCTTCCTAACCTAAGTCAAGTCAAGCTTTCTCTTCTGACAAGGGGGAGGGTGGTACTGGCAGTAAGGGTACTGGGGGGGGGCACTTTGATGCTGTTGTTACTAGCTGTGATAGAAGGGAGTAGCAAAACCTTGTTGATACAGGGTGAAGCACTGCTTTAGAGCTAAGGAGGAGAACATGCCCAAGGATCTGGCCACCTGCTTGTTTTTCTTAAAAATTTAGAAGTATCCATCCATATTTTGCAATAATAGCCTCAAACCCTCAAAGGGTATGTCCTCTACTCTGCAGCAAATGTCTGAAGGAAGCACAGTTATACACAACCATGAGTGGTGTCTTAAACACAATGGTTGATGTCACTGAACTTGCCGATGATTCTGTAGTTTGTCTACCTGCATTTGTCTTCTGTTTGGAGAGCTTTATGGCTTCTGCCTGGATAAATTTGGCTAATGACGTAGACTCATCTGGAAGTTTATCTAGATATTAAGATAAGTTCTCGCACAAGAATAGCTGATAGCTCCCCATGATAATTTCAGATTCAAAAATTTAAGGCTATGGAAGAATATAATTTTTGTCCTAGGGAGTCTAGATGTCTGCTCTCCTTATCCAGTGGGGATGAGTGTTGCCCCTGCCACTAACATGATTTTATTTCCTTGGTGATGAGGTGGGAAGGTGGCGGATAGGTGGCCAGAAACTTTCAAGAAACCTGCTTAATCTTTTAGAGCAGTGGTCCCCAATCTTTTTATCACTAGGAACCGATCAACGCTTGACAATTTTACTGAGGCCCAAAGGTAAGCTGGCGGCAGAGTGGCAGGGCAGCCCCTGAGACAGCAGCCAAGAAGGAGGACAAGGAGGAGCCATGGACTGGTCCTGGGGGTTGGGGACCACTGTTTTACAGCATTTCAACTCTTCACAAAGATACCAGAATGGATGTGGGTTTCTGCTATATATGAGATGTGAGACGGCTTGATACTCCCAGGAGCTTCGGGAGAGGAAGAAGGAAGTGAGACGGCTTGAGCGAGTGTGGAGGAAGACTCGTGACAAAGCTACAAGGACATCTCATCGCACGCTTATGAAGGCGTATGAGAATGCGGTGAAAGTGGCGAAACAAGACTTCTACACTGCAGAAATCGCGTCCGCAAGCTCTTGGCCAATACAATTATTTAAGGTAATTAGATCACTTACCACCCTCGAAGAAGGGTGACAAACGATAAGGGAATTGGAATTGAGCTGTGTGGCATTATCGAGCTATTTTGCGGACAAAGTCCTGTCGTTCCGCCGTGACCTACCTGCCACGATTGATACAGTTAGTGAACTGGAAGCTCCGTGACCGTCAAGGGGGTTAGTGTTTGATGGCTTCAGGCGGCTCTCTGTAACCGAAGTAGACAAGTTACTGGGTTCAGTGAGGGCGACCACTTGCCCCTTGGATCCCTGTCCGTCCTGGTTGCTCAAATCGGTCGACCAGCGGATAGGAGGCCCCTTGAGGGAGATTGTCAACCTCTCCTTAACATCTGGAGAGTTTCCCAAGGGGCTCAAGGAAGCAGTGGTACGCCCCTTACTGAAAAAGCCATCATTGGACCCGCAGAACCCCGCCAGTTACCGCCCAGTTTCGCACTTGGCGTTTCTGGGTAAGGTGATAGAGCGGGCCGCGGCGGACCAACTCCTAGGTTTCTTGGATTAAACTTCGGCCCTCGACCCATACCAGTCTGGTTTCCGCCCTGGCCACGGGGTGGAGACCATGCTGGTCACCCTCATGGATGATATCCGGCGCCAGCTGGATCGGGGCGGCTCCGCCATTCTCGTGCTTCTAGACCTGTCGGCCACGTTTGATGTGGTCGACCACGAGTTATTGGTACACCGCCTCACCGGAGCTGGAATAAATTTATTATTATTATTATTATTATTATTATTATTATTATTACAGTGCAACCATAGAGGTATAAATCCTCATTTGAAGAAACAGGAGTGGGGACCCCACCCTATCATCTGGGGAGGTTTTTGCTTGACTCTATGGATTAAAGTAAGAAATAATAGTCCCTTCTTAAGGTTCAGACACTGGAGATGCTGTGGACGTTTGATGACTTTGAGATCTCTGTCAACCAAAACCCTCCATGTGGGGAACATAACGCAGTGGTCTCAGGTGAGGATGTTATTAATCAGCTGGGGACATATTGCCACTGTGGAGGGCACAATTGCAATCTCAGAGGGGATCTTGATGGTTATGAGCTGATAGACAAGTGATTTCCACATGAAAAGCTGTCTCTTTCCCCTTCACTTTCTGACTGCAGGACATCCAGGAAGGATGACAGGATCCCAGGGGAGATCTAGGTGTGGATGATAAGTTTCTATGTTGTTTAGATGAGTAGAATGTCTTCTCCTTGTGCTTGCTTTTTCTCACCTTCTTTAAAGAGAGTTCCAACAAGGTAAGAACTGGAGCCGAGCATGGTGAGGGAGAGATGGGGTGTGTTCGAGCAGAAGACAGAACAATGGATGCAGATCTCTTTAGCTGTGGTTGAGGCTTAGGAGGTGCTGAGCCCATCAGAACTGAATGTACAGAAACAGAGCTCCAGAACAGGAATAGAAAGGGCCAACAACATGGAGGACAGGGCCTTCATTGGATCCAATTTCTGATTTGGAAGGTTTAAGGGAGGTGAGAACCTTCTCACAGATTGTCACTTTAAATGGAAAAGCCTTGGCAAAGCATGTCTTAGAGGTAAACCCTTGGCAAATCTTGCGAAAGATCATAGTATGGTCTCTCCCAAATACATCAAAGCACAGAGTGTGTTCATTTCTGTGAGTGTTCTTCATTGTACATTGCATGCACTTTTTGAACAGGAGGCCATCAAAGACTCAGAAGAGAGACCACAGCAAGTAAACAAAGAGGGAAGAAGGATATGGCTGGTAAAAGCCACCTCACCACCACAAAAATAAAAAAATGTCCCTCGACAAACTGAACAGGATTAAACACCACAAAATCATCCAGCATGGAGTGATTGGTAAAACAACCTATAGACATGGTGGCAGAAAAAGAACAGAAGGTGAGAGGATACCCCCCCCCCCACACACACACACATACCCTCAGAACATTTGATAATTTGGGTGAGAAAACATCATTGTATCAGCTCCAAGGAGGAAAAAAGGCTATCTGGGGCAGGTCTGCACAAGCGCAGTCCCACTGTGAGGCTGTACTGAGGACAGAGGCTGAACATGAACAATAGGGCCATTTGTAATCTCCTTTACAAGAGACATACTTCAATTTTGCCATAAGCAGTTCTGGGGGTTTTGTACTGACTGGGATGTTCAAATGCCAGAAGCAAGGAATAGATACTGTTGCCTTCATGGCAGAGCCTGCAGCTTCTAGTCTACCCAGGATTTCCGGAATACATAAATACAACAGTAATGAGCAAAACAGAATACTAGAACACAGTTTACAAACCATTCAGAAATCAGGCAGCTGAAGTCTCAGTCCAAAGGTTGAAGGAAGGAGGGTTCAGAGCTTTGTTTGCTAAGCAGTTCTGTTCACAGAGTAAGTGAAATGCAAGTTGCAAACAAAGTTGCTTCCATGCCAAGCCTAGCTCAGTGTATTCCTTTTTCTGACTCATCCTCAAAGCCCAAATGTCACGTATTCCTGGTGGATTATTCATCTTCCAAGTATAGGTCCTTACAGCTTTCTATTAATCTGTCAATCCTGGTCCTGCAAAGACCTCCAAGAACCAACATTGACTGTTGCTGTCCAGTTAGTCAAGCTCTGTGTCTTCTCTCTAAAGCTGTCAAGCACTCCTTCCTTCTTATGTACTCCATTAGTTCATGGGACTTCAGAGGGCTCTGGCCTCTATGCCCTTTCTGTTGACTCCTGCCAGAATGAGCAAACTGACCATGGCTGGGAAACATTCTCATTTCCTGATGCTTCCTCTATTAAGTCTCTTTCTTGGCCCAGCTGCTCAAATGGATTTTCCTCCTCTAAGGAGGAGGTGACAACTAGCTGGCCCATAACAGACACTAAGAAGGTGGAAACCCACAAGGATTTGCAGGGGACATCACATTTTCTCCTCCCACCCATTTCCTCTTTTCCTTCCCTGAAGGCCCTCTTCTTTGTCATATTCCTGTACACCAGGTTCTCAACCAGGGTTTCGTGAAATAGTTCGACGGTACAGGTGGTATGATTAACTGCTAATCAGCCTGCACTTATGGAAGATGTGCTAAAAATCAGTGAATAATATATATAGTGTGGCTAAAAGGTATAACCCAACTTGACCATGCCACAGGGATCAACTAAGGGGCCGCTCTTTCATAATCCATGTGTTACGTCCACATAATACCATCAAGACACTATCTAAACACCAAGTCCATGATGAAAGCAAAATGGCACACACTGATTCTTAGTCATTGTTCCATTATTTCAGTGCTTCAATATGTAATGTAGAATTTTTTAAAAGAAGCGCTAAAATGTATCTGTAGTTGTGCTGGCCTCTAGTGTAGGTGTTAAGTAAACATTTTAGTTTGTTGTGGTACTTTCTTTTTAAAGGGGTGCTTTGCTCTACTTGTTTTAATAGCACTGGTTTATTTCACTGTTTTTTAAAAATAAATATGTTTAAAGTGTTGTATCCTAACCAGAGCTACTAGGCAGAACATGGTGAATCGCTAAATAAAATAAAAGGTGGCAGTTCCCTGTGATCTTTTATTTTTACTTTGAAAGAAAACAGCAGTAGTTAAGAGAGAGAAAAACAGGCTTACATACATAATCCTATGAAATTATAAAAGCAAACAGAACATGAGTTTTTAATTACACAGTCTGTAGATCCTTTACTAACCAGGTGGGGGTTTTGTATTGTAGTCTAGCATGTGTGGAGTAGAGTGCGTAGTATCCTAAGCCAGCTAGGACAAAATAAAAAAATGTTTCAGTTCCTTCACAAATCTAGTTCTTATCTTTTTGATGGTAATACTGTTTCTGCCAAGCAGCTCTGTCCATGCAAATAGAGGGAAGCTATAGAGATCCAACACAAATAGCTCTTTTGATATGCATACAGATAAGGCCAGCCTTTTACTGCACCAAAATGAAGTCCATTCTGTGCATTGTAGCATCCATGTGTTTGACCATTGAACGCCATGTGTGGCCATTAGAAATAAAAGCAAAATCAATAAGGTTTCATTAAAACAGCAGGCAATCAGGGCAACGGCACTAGCTTAATTACAGTTTCAGTAGCATTTGCTTTAATTGGAAAGAATAAAAGAAGTGAAGTGGAGTGAATGAAGAAATTAGCATATCTATCACTGTTGTCACAATGTACCGTGGCCTTAAAGCGCTGTTTGCTCTTTAGTATCTTGGGGGCTTTGTGCAACTCTAGGGAAAAAAAATATGGAAAGCCAATTAGCAAATACTCAGATTGCACCTTCGTGAAATTCTAATTAAACTTTCTTATAATGCTGAGAATGTCCTTTTAAAAATCTTTTATTAGATATAATTTAGAACATGGTTTCTAATTATAATAGTTCCAGATAATGCATATATGGAACTAATGGGAGAGAAGCAAGTTCTTTGTACTCTGTGTTTGCTATATTTCTTTCCAATTAAGAATAATTTGAGAACATATGAAGTTTAAATTCATAAATCAAAGGATTTCAAAGCATATTTGGACTTCAAACATAATCCAGTACTTGAACAACTAGTTCATAAGAGAATGAGATGGAGGATATGAGGAATGGCATGCCGGAGCACACAAAAGTGGGCACATATGGCATGGTTAGGCTGCACCCCAGTAGATGTTTCACCATGAGTAAAGGACAGTGGGAGATTTCCATTTATATGCGTTTCAGTCATTCTTTGTCACCGGTATTATGTGCCAATAATGGTCTTCTGATTCTGTCATCAACATAAGAATTTCACAACATACACATACACCATTTAACTGACTTATTACTATTAAAACATAATGGTAAGACCAGCTGTGGATTAGAAATTCATTCAAATCGATCCCCCCCCCCCAGTGCACACATCAGTTCGCTGCACAGGATAAGTGAACAACTTTAAGGCACCTGTGCCTAAAGGATGTGAGAATAGATATGTGACCTGTAATGTATTTTTAAACTATAAGTTTTGCCACAGATATTATTTTTACAAAATTTCCCTAGACCCCAAGCATTGCCCATGACAATACTACTGGTCACAAATTACAGTGATGCAGAGTGATCTTCAGATTTACTGTTTGTTTGTGTTGCCATAACTTTCTTTGGGACCTGTAGGATATTTGCTTTAAGAAACAGGATCCAGCTAGAGATGGAAGGGCTTCCATTGATTTCAATCAAAAATCTTTAGTATATGCATAATCTTCTACCACTAAAAACAATGACACTCACTGTGAAATGTATAACTCTGATTAGACCAAGTCCTAGATTTTTATTAATAGTCTCAAACCTCAAACATTGACGCAGCCTATTAAGGGTCTGTAGTCGTCCCAGTTCTTGCATTCCCAGCACAATTGCCCCATCATTAGAATAAGAAAGTGGGAAGAGAAATGTCAGTTCTTAAGTAGATGTGACTTAAATTAGTCCGATGCTCCAGCAGTACCAGCAGTACAGTTTTCCACATTTCCCTTCCAAGCTGAAACTGTCTCCAATGAATGGAGGTGACGGGTAGAGAATGAACAGAGCCTGCAAAAATCAAAACAAGAGACGAGAATATGTTGCACTAAGCAGGAGAAAAGAAAAGTGGGCTGAGAATTAGGGGTGGCTTTCATGTTATTTTAAACTCAGTGACATCAAGCCACCCTCTTCCAGAACACCTACTGAATTACCAATGTACTATATCTGCCTTTTTCCCGGATTTCTTGAAGAGTAGAAATACATGTATTTATTCTCATCGATGCATGAGGAGGATGCCCTCCCATAGACCCAAACAAATAGACTCAAATAGGCTTGCTTCTATGTGACAGCCTTGCTCATAATCAAATGTTTGAAGCATACTTCAACCACCTCAGCAGTTAAAAACAATTTTAATTGAAAATATGCATTTGTAATGGCAAATGGAAAGATTTCCTGTAATAGCAGTAACAGACTCATTTTCTAATAAGAATGAACAATACAGTTTGATGACTGAAGCATCTGTATATGGTTACATACAGCATTTCTGTACTGCAAGCTGCCAATTTATTTCAGCAGTGAAAAGCTTGATTTATTGTTTGTAGCATTACCATCTGTTGTAGTTATTACAGAAATTATATATAAACCAGTTAGTAAACACTTTGCCCCATTGTCTGTTGTTTTGATAATCACCCATAATAACATCTAGCATCAATATGGTCTTTAAACCCAATTTGGGAGTTAATGGAATAAGAGGAGGCAGTCAGTATATGCACTAGGGTAATGTCATTAGGAATGTTTGTGAAGAACAAATTAAATCAGTTGTAAATTGCACTCTCAAGTCAGCCAGAAAACCAGTCTTGTTCAGGAGAAGGGATTTATATTTTAACCTCGTGCAGAAAATGCACTTAAGCAGATTAAAATAAAATAGGGACTTCGTCAATGGATGCAAATGGTAATTGCTGAAGCTCTAATGGCTTCCTGTTGGCTATGTCATGCAGTGGGCACAGCTATTTTAAAGTTAACCAGCGCTTGAGGTCATACTTTTACAGATTCAGCCATTAAACAGGGCTAGACATGTCACTAAATGGCTGATTATTCAAATGACGGAGCTGCTCCAAACTTATTCATGTCATATTTTGAACTCAGGATTTTTTCCCAGTGTTTTTTTTTAAAGACGTAGTTGAAATAAATATAGATGGAATGATTTCAAGTAGAAGTCAATGGCAGCATTATTTGGAGGTCTCATTTGTTCAGAACAGCAGCAGCATTATTTTAAGCATGGAAATCGGATGACAATTGTTATGTATATTTGGCTCCCTTTATGTAGTATGCAAATGGAAATGGACATCCAAAGATGACTCTTCAGATAAATTATGCCATGTGGATGATTAGGATACATTTGGCACATATATATATATAAATAAATGTCAATATAGATAGTGTGCATAAGGGGGGGGGGAATAGTTGATTATGTTATATACAGAGTTTTTGCTTGTTCTTCTGATCACTTGACCAGCCTGCTTAGTCATGCCATAGAATTATTATGCCATGTCTTAGATAAGCATTTAATTAACCAGCACTGAAGCGAAGGTGCTCTGTATTAATAATGCAATTGTAAACAGACTTGTACAGTACTAAGTGATGTGAAGCACCACGAGGCAAACGGGGGTGTTTTAAGCAGGGAGGAGCCAGGCCTGGAAGGTGTCCACACAGGCCTGCACAAGGCTAGGCCCCATTGGCCCCTGGAGCACCTAAGGGAATTCATAAAATATCTACATTCCCTTAAAGTGGGTCAATGGGTGCCTAAAGTGCACCAGACCTTGGATGGGGCCAGCCCAGTGGTGGCATCATGTGGAAGCAGGGAGTAGCCCCACTTCCATATGAATGCCCTCCTGGCTTTTTCCACTCATGCAGAATCAGCCACAGGGACATGGTGGGACAGTGAGCTTCATTTTTATAACTAAGGAACCACATTACAAGGCTAGCTCAGATTGTGAGGAAACATTTCTGGAAGAAGGGAAAAATTTACCCCAGAGTGTAGTATGTAGAGGTAACCACTGTAACTGCACTGTAAATTTCTCTTGAACTAAGGTTCAAGAAACAGTCTACAGAGATCTGTTGGTTCAAGAAAACAAAAAAGGGATACAACTGAAATATTTCTTAAACAGAAAATAATGTTAAAAATTGCCCTGAATAAATTATTGCTCTGTCATTCTTATTTTTAATTATTTTCTGTCATTCTTATTAATATAAACATGGCTCTGATATAACGCTCAGCATAGACTGGTGCTTTGTACATGAGCCAGGAAGATGCTGTGAACCAACCCTGCATGTTCCTTCCTCCCCACTCGTCCTATGCTTCAGAAGCTAGCTCCTAGCTTTTGAGAAACTGTAACTTGCATTATCCAAATCGCTAAACTATGATTTGCAATTTCTCTGCTGACCAGGCTTTTGAAACAAAATTACAATGAGTGTTTGGTTCCCTAGTTTGTAAAGAAGAAGCAAATCAAAATTTGTTAGTTTACTAGGAATGCAAGGAAAAAAACTAAATCTTACCTTGCATGAAAGAACAGAAGTGGAGCAGGATTCATGCAGGCAAGTTTAGTTCAGTTTATGCCATACACCTATCACTTAACAGATTTTTAGAGAGAGTTCAACAAACATTTTGATATAAACTACTCAGAAACAATCGCAGTCTTACATGTCAGAGAAGAATGAATACTTCAAAATCAATTTTCTCAAAAAATATCTCTTTCTGCTTCAAATTTGGAACAGTAAAAGTAAACATGGAATAATGAATCAAGTTCCACCATTTGGCAGTCACAGTAGGGTTGGTTTGGAGGCATCTGAAGAAAACAACCATTCACCTGCACTGCATCACATAATCAAATTTGTCCATCTCAGATTAGGAACTGTTAATATAAGTACAGAGGCAGATCAAATTCAGTGAAATATTTAATTCTAAGGTGTGGAGAATATTTCTTCCTAGTGACACTTTGAAGGTCATTTAAACAGTTTCTGTTTAAGAAGTGATTGCCCTTTTTGAGTTAAATTTTCCGTTTTGCATAATCCCAGATGACTTTCTTTAGTGTCCACAACACCATGCTAGGATCAGCTGTGTTCTTTTGCTGATGACACAGTAAGAACTGAGGTATTTTAAACATTAACTAACAGATATTTGTATTTTATTATGGTCTGCCAGAACAGCTTGAAATTTTTATTTATTTTACTTTATACTGCCCCTCTATACTACTGATTTATGCTGCCGGTTGGTGTTTTAGGGCGGTGAACAATATGACCAGCATTAAGTACGACAAAATGCATAAACAATTAACAATAAAATTAACAAGTAAAACAACAAGACCATTGGAGGACTATACATTCCAGCAGCCAGCAACTACATATTTTCAGCTTCAGGGCCCCAATTTAGATGGGGAAGGGAAGAGGAGCTGGGGCAGATTAGATGTTAACTGTCATTCTTACTCTGGCCTCAATCAAACACCTGGGAGAAGAGTTCCATATTGCATGCCCTGTGGAACTCAGTGAGCTCTGACAAGGCCCAAACTTCCTCTGGGAGCTCATTTCACCAGGCAGATGTCAGGGCCGAAAAGGCTCTGAAAGAGGTCAGGCATACCTCCTGGGGCTGAGGACCATGAGGCAGTTTGATGTTCTGAGAGGTCATGTTCAAGTTGCACTATAGCAAAGTCAATACAGAGATAACATCTAGAGAAAAAAGATAGACTGAACTTTCTCAACTTGTTCTATTGGGCCCAGGAACCAAATCTGAGATCCATATAAAACAGGTGTTTCTATTAGGATCATGTGAGCTTTAAAATGCTCAGGAATATATTGGGCAAGTGTGAAATCCTTCAAATGCTCATTCATACAGTTAAACCATGGCTTGAAATGGCATTTCATTGAAACAAAACCAAGCTTTAATCTAACACAAATGTACTGATGGATTGATACAAAAGAAGTCATAAAACAAGGAGCCTCACAACAATCTGAAACTTGAAATATGTTTTCCTGCCTTCGCCAAAGTTTTTTTTTTAATGTACAATTCTCAGGCATGATGCTAAAAAACACTGGTGAGGGGGAATACCCATTCTGTTAACAGAGACCTGTCCATAGTTGTTTGGTCCAGTCCACCGAGTTCTGAATCTGAGGTAAGGGCTAAGGAGATGAGAAAAAAAAGTAATAGGATAGGAAAAAGTGCCATTTGTGTGGTAGCTATGAGGGAGGTCGGGGAAAGTCCCCAAAGGGTCACCTGTTGGGATTTAATAGCAAACGATGGTTTCTTGAAAACCAGGGGGTAACTAATAAGTGTGTAACTTATAAAGGAAGGCAAGAAGAGAGACAAGCTGCTAGAGGTCCAACCTGTGGCTGCTGACATCATTTTAGAGGGAAATGTAGCCATTTAGAAACTGCCACAAAGCCCCAATCCTGACCTAAACCATGGTTCAGTAGCACCAGGCAATCTTCTCCCCCCTACCCCCAGAATTTTCCAAGTACTGAAACAGCCTCTCAGCCCCTATGACTGCTGTGAAGTGTTGGTTGGTCCTTAGTATGACAGCCCTGTAAAATAGGCATGGTAGATATACAAGGCACATGTCTCCTGTCAAGCACCTTTAAATCGGGTGGAGCCTGGAGGCTTTTAAAGCTTATACTTCAACTAGCCTAATCTGAAAGCTCCATCTCCACATATACTGATTGCCCTATTTATTCTAAATTAATTGAAGGGAAAAGTTACCACAACTTTCCCATCAATTTACCACCAAAACACAGATGTGAGGCATAACTCTGAAATTTGTATTTGATCTTGTGTAAGAGCAAAAGAGATTCATATGTACTTGGTTTTACCAAAAAAAAGTTCCATGTACTGCTTACTGAGCTAATATATATGATGCACTTTGAACACTATTAGCAGTGCAATATAAATACTAAGCATTATTAGTGATAGCAGCAAATTTTGCATGGTAAATGTAAGTAGTCTCGCTTCAGTTAAATATAAAATTTGGCAAAAAAAACCCCCAACACCTATTGGCATAACACAAAGGCATCCCGCTTTTATTCTTGAAAACTGCCTCATTTTCTCCAGCCGAAATCAGACCACTAAGCCCCCTTCACTGTTGTATGGCACCTAGTTTGAATATGACACATTAGTGCAAAATTACTCTAAATGGGATCCTGACGGATAACTGTTGTTCGCCGGCTAGCAACATGTCTATTGGCTGTCTAGAAAAAAGCATGTCATTTCCTGGGTCGTTACTGTATAATTTGCTTCAGACTTCAGGTTGATTTTCATAGCTTGTGTATGGATGCTACAAAGATTTTGCTTTTTCCTTACTTCGGGTAAAATATATACAGTTCCAATCCAACCACAATTCTGTGCCGGCACAGCACTAATACCTCCTACTTTGTAAAGCAACATGTCAGCAGGTAGAAATGTATCCCAATCTCACTGCTACTGAAGGATTATTTGGTAACCATTTAATGTAAGATTGCATTATGTTAGGAGCAGAACATTTTTTCACCTGCTGAGCAGTTGTTCAACTCAACTTACTTTGAGATGGGACTTCCATAAATACACAAAGGCACAATCCTGAATGTCCTATTAGTGAAGAGGCTTCACACCATCTACCATACTATTAATGTCATCGTGACGGTTATACAGCCAAGTGTGGCATGAAATTTTAAGATGTCTCCAAGTTTGGAAGATGAATGCTGTATTGAAGGGAGGGGTGGGACTACATTTATTTCACTCCTGGCCCTCTCCTGTGTGAGAACAAGCTCCGATTTTATGCCATTATGTGGTCGTATTAAAAGAAAAGGGTACCTGTTTTAATACCTCATCGTTAAATTAAATGAATGTCCTGTTTCAAAAATATACTTTCTGTCCACCTAAGAAAGGAAAGTGGAATTAACAAAATGATTCAAGGTGCATTTGGAAAGAGTCCAGCTGTTAATTCCTTTGTCAGGTTTCTTCTAGGAGAAAGAATAGCACTGGCAGCGCCAAGCGGCACAACTTGATTCTTACCAGAGCCTTGTTCAAAACTGTTCAGGTGCACAACACAGATTTTCATAAGAGTTTTAACAGCATGTAGATTATACTTAATATGCTGTCAAATTATCATCTTATGTATATAGGGAAATGGGCCTATATGTTAAATACTTTCTAATAGCTTTTAAAACTAGACATTACTATTTCTTTCAAAATTACATTTTCAGCCTTCTTCATACAAATTTTTTATATATGAAACAAGCTGTACTGGAGCATCTGTTTATTTCAAAGCCATCTAGTTGCTGTTAAACATGATGGAAATCTAGCTATAGGCAAAATAAATAAATGAGATGATGACATCAGGGGCTGTGTCTTAAGCACAATAGCTTTGGTTGCGAAATGATGTGGCACAAATAATTTGTTAATATCAACCTAAGAAAAAATATTTATAAAGTAAATTTTGTTAGTATTTCCATGTAACCTGAACTGCATATATAATAGTATCATCTAAGAGAGTTACCTTGGACAGCAAGGCGAACAAACTGGTCAGTCCTAGAGGAGATCAGCCCTGACTGCTCCTTAGAAAGCCAGATCCTGAAGATGAAACTGAAATACTTTGGCCACCTCATGAGAAGGAAGGACTCCCTGGAGAAGAGCCTAATGCTGGGAGCGATCGAGGGCAAAAGAAGAAGGGGACGACAGAGAATGAGGTGGCTGGATGGAGTCACTGAAGCAGTTGGTGCAAATTTAAATGGACTCCAGGGAATGGTAAAAGACAGGAAGGCCTGGAGGATCATTGTCCATGGGGTTGCAATGGGTCGGACATGACTTCGCACCTAACAACAACAACAAACCTGAATTGTATCTAGCTTGAAGAATACAACAGCCTCACATTTAGTCACCTGGTATAAATAAATTTGGCTTTGACGACATTAACATTTTACAAAGGATAAAAGGTAAACAGATAAGTTATCGAGTATGAGTCTTTATATGTTATAAATTTTATTTGTAATGTAACTGATCTTGCTTGTTTTGTAGTAGATTAGAATACACTTTCTTTTTTTAAACATAAAAAATCCTGGTCCCCAGATTCAAATTAAAAGCAATGTTTTCAGTTTCCCATTTTGAATTTTGTTGTATTTTCTTGCACAGAATCATGACCACACAGTTTAACCCAAATTGCAGTGCACATTGCTTTTTATTGCTGGCCACAATGAAGAAAAATTATTTCTATTGAATTACCTGGTCCAAGCAAATTCCAGCCAGCCAAGCTTGAAGGAAAAGACAGAGTGAATATTACTTGGCCCATATAACTTCTAAATGCAACATGCTGTTAAATCCAGTGTGGTCTTTTCTTGTGAGAAGATTTGTTCTTTAACTTACTGACCTCTATTTGCACACAAACATGAAAATTCATAACCCAGAGGGCATACCCATTGTGGTAGGAGTTTGCAGTATACCGCGCTGAAGCATGACGGCAACATTTCTACAATATAGATATTAATTACTGGCCTAATTGTTATTTATTCTCAAAGAAGATGAATACATCTTAGACCATTTTGTTTCACTATTATTTAGTATTTAGCCTGCTCTCCCTATTACCACAATCCACACATTTCTTTATTAAAAACTAGAAGCAAAGCATGGTGCACTCAGGAATACAATGGGTGCTAGCACATACACCTGCACTGTGACCTTCCTGGGTTCTGGCCCTCCACCACCAACCCCCACACTCCCTATTCATCTTGAGATCCAGTGTGGTAAAGTGGTTAAAAAGTAGCAGACATCTCAAGAGCTGAGTTTGATTCCTGACTCCTCCATAAGCAGCCAGATGGGTTGCCAAATTCCAGGTGGGGGCCTGGAAACCTTCAGGAAGATGAAACACAGGATGAAAGAGACAGAGAAAGAAGGAGAAAGAAATATGGGAGGAGGGAAGGAAGGCTTCAGCTCTTCTGGAGAAAACAGCTGCTTTGGAGGGACCCTGACCCTCTTCCTCCCACCCCCATACAACAGTGTCTAAACAGGTCACCACTGTCCCCACCTTCCCATCAAACCCCACATCTTTCAAAGACCAGGACGGGCAGGCCATGAGAGGTGGGCTGCCACATTCCTGCCCCCACCTTCTTCCAAATGTCAGGCTGGAAAGGCTGAAGCTTCCACCTTCTTGTTCCCCCCCCCCCCACACACACACACACATACACTTCTCCCAAAGGCTGGGCCAGGCAGGGAAGGCTGCAAGAGGACCACCTCCTTCTCACCCATCTCCATCTCCCAAAGTCCATGCTGGGTGGGAAAGGTCACAGGGGACGGCTGCCACATTATCCCCCCCACACACACACAGACATCTCCCAAAGGCCAGGCTCCTTGTGGAAGACCATAGAAGATGAGCTGCCTCCTTTCCACCCATCCCCATCTCCCAGAGAGCATGCCAGGCAGGGAAGGCTTGGGGGGGGGCTGCCTCCTTCCCACCTACCCCATATCTCCAAAAGCCTGGGCCAAGCAGTAAGTTGTTTGCATGCAATTTTAACTGATTGGTCCACACTGGCAGACTAACTTTGAGCTGATTGGCCCTCATTGGGAGAGTGCAATTGGAACTGATTGGCCTTCATTGACAGAGTGCTCTCCCTATTTGTGGCACATCTCCAGCGAGGGCTAGTCAGGTGGAGAGTGAGTTAGCTGCATGCAACTTCAACTTTATAATGTATAGTGATAGTGCTATTTATAAGGCGATCCTTCATGTTTTAATTTCTTCCAGGCCAGACTGGTCGGGGATTCTGGTTGAAGAGTAGGGCAACATTTAGGCATAGAATTGGGGTCACTGTGGTGTGTAGTTAATTGCAAATTCCCTGCATTCTACAGGGGGATGGACTAGAAGACAATGGTGATCCCTTCCATCTCTATGATTCTACATAAATCACAGAACATTTAAGACATCATAGTTTTAAGACAGGCACCAGAAACCCTATAATTCCCTCCATATGATTCTCCTGCCCTGACCCAAATGGCACAGGATAGCCCAGTCTTGTCATATCTCAGAAGCTGAGCAGGATCAGCCTACGTTTCTGTGCTGCTGGAATCTGTGTTGCTGGTATCACTGGAGAAAGTAGACTAAGGTGGAAGATGGTTCTCTGGCCAACCACTTCCTTGGCAGAACTATCCAAAGTGATCCCAGACAATAACTGTTCCTAATATCAGCCTGAGAACAGGCTTTTGATCTTTCCTTGGAGGATGGTGGAGAGGCTTCCCCACTGCTCACTAATTCACAAAGTAGATTTGTTGATGTGCCAATCCTGCTCCAGGGCATTCTCAAGCCTCTGTTCATCTCACTGAATAGTTTGACCAATTCAACCTTCTAGCTGATCTAGCAGGGAAGAACACATAGGAGGGCTCATTCACCCGGTTCCATCAGTTCCAAAGATGAGGCCCCTAGAAGATGTGTAAAGTATTTTGTGTTCTGTGGGATTCTGGGCACCCCACTCAAACTTCCCCCCTTTATGACAACCATGAGGATCACCCTGGCTTGCACTTACCATGGAAGGTCCAGGAGCATACCCTCAATGTTTATTACATGGATAACACTGGTCCTCTAAAGCCAGACAAGGAGATGGGCAAGAGCAGATCCAAATTTGAATTGTAAAAAGGTGCAAATAAGTCTTACACAGTCCAGACATTCTACTACTAGCTGCCTGGTTACCCTATTTTTCTGAGAATGTTCCTTTCAGTCTATCCTGATCAGAGTTTGCACTAGTCAATCACACACAAGCAGGAGACGCAGCCACTATTGAATGTGCCCATGCTTAGCGAAAAGCAGTTTTGTAGAATCCAGCCCCCTTCTACTTATCTCAAAACATTAATATGCATATAATTCCATCTCTCAGCAACTTGCACAGCTGTGCTCATCATTCCATTGGCACGCTCCATCTTCATCCTATCTTGACTCACATGAGAAGTCTCAGGAAATTTGTACCAGCAGTCCTTTAAGAACTAATTTATGCCATCTCCATTGTGCAGTCTTCCTACTCAATAAACTGACAGAGAACTAGTTTCCTCTTATGATGTCAATTATCAACTGGTACAGATATTTCCTCCTTACCTCTCACCCATTTCTGAAATTGTGCTTTTGAGTTCTGAACTCTGTCCCCCCGGTTCAAGCCTATCACAGCCATTACAGTCAGTAAAATTCATTGCTCCATAATGATAAAGCTAAAGCTAACTACAAATGCAAAAGAGATATGCTGCATTGTTCAATGGTATGAGTGGAGATTTTACTCATAAGAATCATTTAAACTAATAGCACTCCATGTTTCACTTGCCCATTGCCCCGTAGGTAAAATGAGCCTGTGTCACTATGCTTAATGAGGGGTCTCCATTTTCAGGAACGGAAATTCAGCTGAATCTGTAGGATTTCTTATCTGTTTTGATATGGTATAAAAGATAGTTCTTTTAAGATGTCTTTAAGACATACTCAAAACACTGGCTGAAGATACAAATATGAAGAGCTATTGGCTTTCCAGGAAGTCCAGGCAACAGATCACTATTAGGCTTTCTACAAATGGGAGACCAGCAAGGACTTGGGTGGGACACCTCGGTTTTCCCTCCTCTGATATTTACTCTTTCACTTTACTGAAAATCTCCATATTCTCTCCCCTTTTTCTATTTCCTTCTCCTCTTGTCACCTAGCAATCAAGCTTTCTTTATCTACTCCCCCCCCCACCATCAACTTTCCATCCTTTCCTCCCCCTAGTAACTTTAACCCAAGAGAACAATGGCTCAGTTGTGTGAGGCTGGCCATAGTAGAATGCTAGAAAACCTATAAGAACTTGGGGGAGCACCACATTTTAACCTATATCCCCTTCATCACACAATTTTGTCTTCCTCCTCTTGGCAATCTCCATAACCTTTTCTTGCTCTCTCCTCTTTTTCCCACCTACCACCCATCCTATTTTTTACCTGCCTGAAATCTTCACCATATGTATTGTTGTAAATGTTAGAGGTGAGATCTTAGATGAGACCAGAGGAACATCCTGAAAATTATACACTGAGGTATTGTGCATGAAACCATCTCAACCCAACAAGCATTACCTTGAGTTCACGTTTGTTATATCTGGTTCACTAAGTGAGCAACAATTACAATTCTCAGAAGTGACGACCACATTAAGATACAGGTGTGCAAATAACTTAAAATTCTCAGCACAGCAAACCAACTTGAACACTTACATGCAAATAGTCATAAGTGAATATAGCTCAAAGAGTGATTAAAAGCTTTATAATTAAAGCTATGAATGAATTGTGCTGACCTTTGAGTATTTTATTACAAGCTGCTGGGAGGCATTTTTCATGAAATGACTGCACAAATGGCTTTTTACTTTGCTGATATGTAAGCTAGTGTAGGGTGCAATCCTCTCAGAATATACCAAACAGCATTCATGCATGTTTTTAAATTATATAAAAATGCAAAGGGGACTGCAGTTTTGTTACTAAAGTTTCTTAGGCTTCTAGATTTTTCTGTTCCAACCATATGCCCTAAAGCAGATATACATGTCTCCAGCCTTCACTGTGCAATGGGCAGACAAGAGAGAACATTGCCTTTCTTCAGTCCTATACACTTGGATCAAGGCTGGTCAGAGAGCATTATGCAATGGCAATTACACATGATACAAAGGACATAAGTCAGTGTACTTCATGAGAAGTCGAATGCAATACAACTCAGCCCTGACATTCCCTTCTCCTTAGCCTAGAGTTTCCAGCCTAAAGGTGGTGTCTGGAGATTTCCTAGGATTACAATTGATCTCCTGGACTGATTATGCACAGGCCAGGAAAGGCAGGCCAGTGCCTGCACATCAGCAGGACTAAACTCAGTTTACACATGATGCCAGTGTCGTCCAGGCCCCCTCCTGGCCCCAGTCCCATGTTAGGGCCTCTGATGGCCCATAGCAAGGGAATGGGGATGCTTCTGTGTTCCCTATCTTGCCTCGACGGCAAGCAGAGTCCTATCTGGGGCAGGATCATGCATGAGGGCCCATGCACATGTACCTCCCCCCCCACCCATGGTGTCCCTCCAGGTATACAAAATGCCCTGTTTGGCTTCACAGTGCTGCGGAGACTAACAGGATGTTTGTACACACACTATGGTGGGAGAGCGGCAGTAGTTTTAACATGTCCTCTTCTGGTATTCACCCTGTCTGCTTTCTTTTCAGTTCAGAGCATATACACAAAGCTTTCTGAACCAGAAAGCACATCCGGATGTGCTTTATACTTAAATAGTTTAGTTTGGGATCATCCTGCCCCTGAATTTTGGGTAGAGGAATGTGCATCACTTGGGAAGGACATGATTCACTATGATGGGCCATACTGACTTCTAGCAAATCCACCTTCATGGGCTTATGCTGACTCCATTCCACTTCGGGGAAAAGCAACAGATAAAAAGGGCACCCAAATCCACAATACCTTACACTACAAAAGCCTGCATGTTTTCCTGGTTCTTTTTCAGTCTGGAAACAAAGCCATTCTCCTCTCAGACTGTTCTGCTTTATTTTGTGATTTATATTGAGGGGTTAATATTTAGATTTATCTTATAGGTACAATCAAGTTACAATCAAGCAATGTTTTTTGTTTTTGTTTTCTGTTATCAAGCATATAATATTTTGAAATATTGCAAGAAACATCCAGCTCACACCATTCACTATAGAAGTAGGGGAAGAAGCAGCTCGACATATAGTGTTCCCAGAGTAATATGTTTGGTAATTTAATGTGCCGAGCAACAGTTTTCAAAGAACGCACACTAGCAAATATCTCTTTCTGCAATCCTTGGAAGAGTCAAAAGTGGAAAACCTTTTCAATTTTTACAACCATGCCTCTGTGGTGGGCTAAGTCATTTTGCAGAGTTCTGAGGCAATTTGTCTGGGATCGGGCTATTTCCCAAAGCATCCTGAAAAATCAACATTTCTTTATGTTCAGAAGGCTCACAAACAAAATGAACAAAAGGCAACCCAAAAGAAAGCCTGTTGCTAAATGCCCAGTAAATTCCAGTGCAAACTCAAAAGAGGCAAGAAAAGAAATAGTGGGCCACATCCCATCTGCTTTTCTGCTGACCCAAGACCCCCTTGACCACCAAATAAGGTGATGCTGAGGCCCATGGGGCCTGTACATACAAAGGCCTTGTGGGGTGTAGTAAAGAAGGGAATTGGATCCAATGAATGAAGAAGTTGGCTGAATCCAAACCACTACCCTATATAACCTTCATACTTGTTTTGAGATACATGCTTTTATTCTCATTCCCCCGTTGTAAGAATATGTCTATATGCACTTTTATCAATATCTTTTAATTTATGCACCAACAAAAAACAAATAAATGTGGGACAGCCTAGGCTGACTTGAATCAACCAGTTTTCTTTGTTTACAACTTCTTGCAAATAAAGCCATTCAGTTACGTAGTTGATAATCTAAGATCTGCTATTACTGTTTACCAGTACTGTGCAAGAATGACCTGTTTGAAGAGGTCAGGAGGGCTCCTATACTTTTGTCATCTTGCAAACTATGTAAAACAGAATAGTTCAGGAGGGCATTTTCATAAAAGCTATACAGTAACAGAATGTTCAGGGCCAGTGCTAGGTCCATCCTTGCCAAGGTATCTGTGGCAAAGCTGGTAACTTACCAGTCACTTACAGGAGCCTAGAGGGACACATCCACCTTATTCATAACTCGGGCAGCCACTGCTGACTTGGCCAAAACTCAAACAACTCGAGTGACAAATCTGGACACAGACCACTTCCCTGGGCATCGGAGCTTCAGGTACTGACTAATGACATCCTCAGGTGCTAGGATAACAAATAAAACAGTGGAGAACAGCGAGCTTCAGAGGACATCAATCCAGCCTATGGGCACAGAGGCAACCAGCAGAAGCCCAACTGTGATGGCCTGGGTAGAGGATGGGAGGGGCCCGGCCATGCAAGCACCTAGGAGTAGCTGGGCAGGAAGGGCCTAACTGAAGGCCTTCTGGAAACTGGCCAGTGAAAGAAAAGGAAGGGCCATCAAACATGGGGAAAGAGATTGGGGGGAGTGGTGCTTCAGACCCTGACCCAGATAATAGTTCAAGCCACAGGATGGGGGAAGGGGCATAGGACTGTAAGAAAGAAATGGCACTTCTACAACCACACCAAGGAGAAAAGAGGCAGCACTATAGTACCCAGACAAGGGTGTATTATGCATCACAGGAAACTCGCAAAAAGACTGCCAAAAAACAACATCTTATTTTTTAATTCTTAATGTGGTACCATTATCACAGCAGAAAACCCATTGTGTTATTTCTGTTATTTGTGTTATTTCTGTTTTTGCAAGGCTTCTGAAACTAGCTTCACAGCAACGTTTTTTGTGTTATGACACTGAGGATGGTCTTTTTTTGATGCATAAATGACAGTGTGTATTTGGTCTCCTCCCCTTTTCTGCTCGCAGACCTGCTGCTGATACTCTGCCTTTGTCAGTAATCACATTAATGTGCCATTTGCCCTGGCAATTGAGCCGTATTACTATGTAAATTAGTAGAAATTATCCTGTGATATGAGTGACCATGGGGGGAGTAGTGCTTCAGACCCTGTCCCAGATAATAGTTCAAGCCACAGGATGGGGGAAGGGGCATGGGACTGTGAAAAAGAAATGGCACTTCTACAACCAGAAGGACCAACGCAGTATCACAGCACATGCATAAATATTAATGTTTTAAAAACATTTTTAAAGGATTTTTTTTAAAGGTTGGTGAACTAATTGCATTGAAAACTGATACAAGCATAATAGGCCAAAGACAGTGCTCCAGAAAAAAAAGAGTAGACTTTGTGATGCAACCATTTCTCATCCACCTTTCTATTTTGAAGCCTGGAGAGACTTTGGGGAGTGAAAGTGTTGTGATGGCTTAGAGCCAGAGAGCGATGCCAGCAAGAGAGGACCAGGAAGTCACTTTAAAAAGAAGAGGGGAATGTGGACTCTACTACTGAGTAGGACCTATTGTCTCTCTGATGCACATATCCAGTTTTCACTACACATTAATGTAATACTATTTTTTCTGCACTGTATCTGCACTCTGCATTGTGTCTAATATGCTACACCTGTTCAGATTCCTGGAATCCTAGTTCTAATACACTGCTTATTAGACATCTCATCATATTGACAATATCAGCTTATACTATGCAATTTGCTTTGAGTCTCAGTGAGACAGACTAAAAATATAGTAAATGAAAGCAATAAACATACCAACTTTCTATCTTCAAAGTCCCTCCATGGGAGTGGAAAGCTAAGCCTCTATTAAAAACAAATCCTTTGCCAATTTGATAGTTAATTCTTTTAGCTTAACCATGAAGAGATAATAGTCCAGATATTTGAAGAAAGATTATGATATCATTGAAAGTATATTAATTGAGAGCATGATATTAAAATGTTCATTGAAAATCAAGTGTTTGAAGGCTCAAGCATCTACATATTATTATGTGGTGAATCATCTAACATGTTCTCCAGGTCAGGTTATCCTGGAGATTTGGAGATGTTAAATAACCATGTTTATAATAAATTGTTTTGTTCATTTTTCAAATTACTTTTGAATTTAGCATTAAACTTTCATTAAAAAAATACTCACAGATTTTGCCAAGTTCCTGGGGAGATGTGGTACCTTAAAACATCAGCATTAAAGATCCTGGGCTAACACGGCCAAGTTGTATCTCATAGAAATAGCGTGGGCAATTAAAGCTGAAGCATCAATCATAAACATTTAAAAACTAGATTTCAAATCATTTAATGATGCACAAAAACAATTAAAAAGAAGTATCTTTCATCAACAAATATAAGAACAAAAACTTAACTTTTGGGTGGGAGGGAACTCATCTCTTTGTGTGGCATTAATACCCAGCTATTTCTATATGTTATCTATATTTTTCTTGTTGACATTCAACCAATTCAGTGCTAAAAATCTATCCTACATTTTTTTTCTCTCTAGGTCATAAATCATAAAAAGGTTATATTTTATGAAAGCTGAAGCTGAGAAGTAAACAGCATATTTGTATCAAAAGAGTTTCATCTATTAAATAGCAATGACAGGGCCCTCTGGGCCAAAATCTAGTTTTCTTACTTAAAAAGCTTAGTTCTTTTGTAGACTCCTGCAGGGACCTATAACAGTTGGAATTGGGTTTTTTTATGCCTTTGAGGCCTCCAAATGAATGTTACAGTTTTCCATTATTTTCTTTTTCTTCAGAGAAAACTAGGCTACCGACTTATTGCCTAAAACCTACACCCTGAGAGTGTTCTGTTGTAAAATCTGTCTTCTACCTTAAGTCAAGCATTTTCTCAGCATCTTCCACATTTCCCTTGCCTTCTTCATGCTGAATTGTCAAGCAGGAGACCAAATCAATGACAGGACAAAAGATTAGATGTGATTCTTTAACATTTAATTTGTGTCCAGCTGCAAAATTTCTATAAATGTTTTGATTAGGTTCTAGACAGATTTTTAAAGCAGAGGCAATGAAGGCCATTAGCTTTGATAGGTTTTGAAGGAGTACTGAAATTCCTCTAGGGGCTGGACAGTCTCACACAGTACATATTGGCTATTCAGTCATTAGGGATACCAGCCTTGAGGAACCCCCAGGGATCCCCCAGAATTACAACTCATCTCCAGATTATAGAGATCAGTTTCTCTGGGAGAAAATGAGTGTTTTGTACAGTGAACTTTTTGGCATTGTACTCCACCCCCCACCCCCACAATGACCAGCTTTCCTTCAAGGGAGATCTGTATCTATCAGCCTTCCTTCCTGCACCCAGCGTGTATTGGGGGGCTTGTTCCAAAAACTTCCCAATTGTTCATTTGAAACCCCCCTCACCTGACCTCCTTCTCTTTGGTGGTAATTTGTGTTTGTTGGCCTGTTTTTCTGCAACCAGCCTATCTTGGAGTACTGTTTCAAAGTTGCTAGAGTGATTTCCCTTTACTCTCAGCTCTCAATTTGAAGCTCCTGCATCTGACTTACTTCTCCCTGGGGTGGTGATCTGTCTTTGTCAGTCTGCCTCCCCCACCCTGCCTTGGAAGACTTGTTCCAGAGTTATTGCAGTGACTTCCCAGCTCTCCATCTGAAACCCTCCTCCACTGCCCTGCTTCTCTTTGTGGGGGGAGGGATGATCTGTGTTTGTCAGCCTGCCTCCCTGCACCCAGCCTATCTTTGGGGCATAGTTCCAGTCTGAGTGTGACTTGGGGTAATTTTAGTCACACGCACAATACCTTTATTGGCATAAAGCAGATTAGCAAAATAAACAGAGATAGTCAGGATACATCAGTCAGTTTAAGTTTAAAAACTGAAGACAGAAATTCAGCCATAATAAAAGTGACATTGGCATCCTTATCACTCAGTAAAAATTGGCAGATCAGGACTTTTGAATGGTTTCTCCATTTCAGTATAAAAGGTATAATATGCCTTTGCTGGACAATAAACAAGGGACAATCCAGTAAGATATGTTGCATGGTGTCAGGAATGTTTAATTCACAGGGACATAGTCTATTTTCGAAAGGAATCTTTGCAAATCTCCCTGGTAATACTTTGGACAGAAAGACATTGAGCCAAGCAAGTGAAAATGCTCTGCGATAAAGGGGATTTGCCAAGTTATAGAAATAAGCCGGCATTATCCCATGCTTCACTTGGAGACCACGAGCACGAGGAGAGCAAGTTGCCGTAACAGTAGGATGGACTTTTTGGAATTCCTGATCAAGGAGCCTTTGTTTAATTCGGCACATAATGGAAGATTCATTCAAAATAATAAGCCTGCAAAATAATCCTATTTCTATGTTTGGTCCAGTGCAAATTATGTTGGAAGGTGATTTCTAAGTATTTGAACCATTTGACCTGCTCAATTTGATGACCACCAATTCACTAGTTTGAGGGGGACCATTTCTGTGCAAAGACCATCACTTTGGGTTTTTTGAAGTTGATTGATAGGTCATTGAGTTGGCAATATTGTTAAAAAGCGTTCAGATATCTATTCAGACCAATTCTGGAATAGGAAAACAAGACAGTGTTATCAGCATATGGAAGAAGTGGGACTGGCAGTTTATCTAGTTTGGGGGATGACCATTTATGAGTCTTAGGGTTTTTGGAAGATTGTGTAAAAAATGGTTAAATAAATGAAGATCAAAGATGCAGCCTTGTTTAACTCCTCTCAGGATAGGGATTTGATTAGTTAAGTGACCCTTTTCAGTGAATTTGACCTGACAGGTATTGTTGGAATACTTATTGTTGGAGTAATTTTAGTATCCAGCTTTCCATGCCTAGTTTGAAACCATCCAACAACTGACTTGCTTCTTCTTCAAGGGGGTCATTGATCTGCTCTTGTCTGACTACTGCCCTGACTGCCTGCCTGTTTCCTTTTCTGGCAACTGACTCACCTGGGCTAAGATTGGGCTGGGTGCTTGCTTTGTCAGGTGTTCAGCACCATGAGAGGAGTGGAAGGAGTCTCTGTCATTGAGGATCATGCAATCACTTCCTGCTGTACCAAGTGGTCATGGGTGACGACCACTGGGCTATCAACTGACACAAGACTTTTTGGTGTTGCCACCTATACTGTAGCTCAAAACTCTGTTTGTAAAGGAGGATGACAGTGACATGAAGGGCGGTAGTGGTAGTGGTAGTGGTAGTGGTAGTGGTAGTGGTGCTACATCCTCCCCAATACCAATTCCCTCCTGGTCCTGTTTCCATCCCAATGTCAGGAAGCAGTCCAATGCCAGGAAGCAGCTGTGCCTCCTGCTTGCTCCAACCATGGCTGTGGGGACATAGTTCCACTTGGCCACACAGAAGTACTTCTGCACTCATGCATGGTGGAGTGCCAGGTGTGCTGAGCCCATGTGCAAAGGAGCTAGAACCTGCAACACTTGGCCATCACCGTTCTTCGGAAGCACCTGCAAAGAGTAAACTCCAGTTTGCCACTGCTGGAGGAAGGAGTGTTGGCCACTAGCAGGAAGCAGAAAAGGTCCTTTCCCACTCAGCAGGAAGAGGCAGGAGAAGAGCAGGCCACCCAAAATGGGGCTCAGGGCACTGTGCATGGGACTACAAAACAAGTCACCCTTCCAGAGGTCATGCCCTTAGCTCTTAGAATTAGATATAGGGATACAACCAACACAGACCTGCTGTTTGAACCTCAATTACCCAACATTCCTCAGCATCTAAATTCAATATCTGTCTCCTCAAGTCATTAGCCACATAGTTGAATTAATGTTGTTGGATCCAAAACAAAGCAACCCGAATCTTTGTAGTGGTTTGGAATCAAAATTCCCTAGAGATATTAAATTTATTTTTAACTGGAAGATATGGGAAAGAATGGCTGTCACTACTCCACAGGTCCCGATGAATTTACTAACAACAGCTTCTAAAACCTGTTGCTTGCTGGAGGAGACAAAATGCTGAATGAATATTATTTCATGTAGAGGGATGTGAGGTCATGGGGGGAAACAAGGGGAGGGAGAAAGTTCCCTTTCCTGAGGAAGGGGTTGTTTTTTGTTTGTTTGTTTGTTTTTAATTTGTTCTTTTCTAGTTTTTCAAATTTTCCTCAACATTGGGGGAAAAAACTCTTTGAAATCTTTCTTTTCGGAATGAGTGAATGAATTAAGACAATATTTTATTTCCACAAAATGTGCAGTGTTGTTAATATCTTATTGCAAGATACAGCTATTGTGCTACCATGGGTAATATAATGCATTAATGAAGGGTTCAATGTTTCCAATGTAATAAAGTTTAACTCCATACCTAAATATACTGCTAGGCTTACTGAGCCTATGCAAGAATTTACATTCCCAAATACTACATTTTCTGTTATTTGTTTGTTTGTTTAATGTTTACATTTATAACCTGCCCCTCATGAGCCTGTCATCTTGGGATGGCATACAGTACAACAATAAAACCATAAAATATATAAATATTTTAAAAATCTGAAAGCTAGCAGCAAAACAACAAGCAGAGTCATTATCCAGTCCCTCTGTAAAGAAGGAATATAGGAGCAGCGCCCAAGGCAGTCAGTCAGTAGGTAGGGGAGGCCCATGTGTTCTTCCTTACATACTGGCCTCGCAAAAGAGCTCTATCTTAGAGGACCTGCAGAACTCTGCAAACTACATTGCAGGGCCCTGATGTTTTCTGGGAGTTCATTCCACAAGAAGGGGACCAGGGCAGAAAAAGCCAGCTGCACTTCTTTAGGGCTGGGAATTACCAGTCAGTTAGCTGCAACTGACCTCTGGAGGACATATTCAGACAAGTGGTCCCTTAGGTATTCAGGTCCACTACAAAATTTGTGTTTTCTAGTTTCAACTTTTTCCACCCCTCACAGATGTCAAAAAGTAAGATGCATTTGTTAAAGTGGCATCTTCAGCTTTCTCTCTAGTATTATACTCTCTAGATCCAGCGTGTATGAGATCCAGCATAGTGCAGTACTTTGAGTCACGTGTTTTAAACATGTGTGATTCGTTTTTAACTAAGGGTTTATTGAACACTTTAATAATGTTTGAATTCTTAGCTGCCTTGTCAACCTTAATCAGGCAGAATGACAGGGTGAATATGTTGTGAATAAATAAATAAATAAATATACTTCAATATGCCCCAATATGTCTATTAAAAAAAGATTTTCCACCATGGCTTAAAACTGTCCAGTAATAATTCTATTTTTAATAACAACATGAATTCCTTGTACTAGCCAAAGGTTGGTACTTGACATGTATCATGCAAACTTTTATTTGATGAGAAGCAGCCTGCTCCTTTCCACTCAGTTATTTTGAGCTATCTTATGCAGTTCCATTAAAGTTTAAACTTTTCTAATTTTAAAGGGACTGCACATGATGGCCTGTAACAGCTGAGCAGTGGGCTCAACTTTTTTGCAATTTTTGCATGGAACAGAAAGCAGGGTTTTAAAGACACTCAAAGACCCTTTAAACTCCTGCTTTCTGTTCTACCCTTAAAGCACCACAAACTGCTTTAAATGTTTGTGAAAGTTTGTGAATTTCAGTTTGCAAGCCACGAACAGGGCTTTTTGCCCATCTCTAGTCCAGAATGTATTCTTCTCAAATACACTAAAGCTCATTAAAGTCCTATAGGACTTGCAGCCAGCATTCCTACTCCCATATTTTACCCATTGTAATCACCTTCAGAGGCCCAACTTCAGGTGCTTCAGAGGCTAGATGGGTGGCAACCCAAGAAAGGGCCATCTTGATTTTGTTGCCAGAACTTCAAAATTCCCTATCCGAGCAAGACTCATCTGTCCCTCTATCATTGTCTTCTGCCAGTGGGAGAAGACTTTGTGGCTTTGTTTGGCATTCCCTCATGAAATCTTCTTAGCCCTTTCATGCCTTGGGACCCTGGGTTGTGTGACAAGGCAGCACAGAAATGTTTCCAATAAATAAATAAAATATACACAGGCAGCACTCTCATTGATGTGATGGTGTGAATAAAATATGGGCTGAAATTTTGGATTCTGATTAGAGGCTCTTCCCTACCTTAAGATCTATGGTAGAACTAGCCATCTTCAAGTATTTGAATGGATGTAGCAGTCCCCAATCTTTCTCAGGTCAGGGACCGCCTCCGGAGTGAGGGAAGAGCCAACGGCCCGGATGCTGCAAAAACGCGCACACACAATTGCCGAGCATGCGTGTTTTCGCCACCAGGTGGCGGTAACGCGCATGTGCGGCAACTGCGCGTGCGCGTTTTCACCACTAGGGGGTGCTAACGCGCATGCGTATCAACAGCGCACATGTGCGTTTGCGTCACCGCCATGCCGGCAGCTGCGCCTGCCTCTTCCCTTCCTTCTTGCTGCCGGCGGGGAAAGGCAGGTGTGGCTGGCGGCGGCCCAGTACCGTGGCCTTTGCGACCCGCCACCGGGCCACGGACCGGGGGTTGATGACCCCTGATATAGAGGATGGAGCACAGTTGTTTTCTGTTACCCCAGAGGATCGAGCCAGAACCAATGGGTTGAAACTAATTCAAAATAATTTTCAGCTAAACATTCTGAAGAAGTTCCTGACAGAGCGGTTCCTCAGTTGAACAGGCTTCCTTGGGAGCTGGTGGGTTTTCCTTCTTTGGAATCAGAAGCTAGTCGTCTGACAGAAATGATGGTTCTGTGAATTTAGGCAGATTGTAAGTGGGTAGGCAGAAGGGATTGTGTCTGAACTTGCCTCTTGTGGCCCTTTCTTGCATGCCCAGAGAAATGCCAATCACCACCTTTGATATCGAGAGGCAAATTACTTCCAGGACAGATTGGTCAGGGATTCTGGAGGGGTTTGGGGGGGGCATCATCTGGGCATGGAATTGGGGTCACTATGAGTGGGCAAATAGTTGTGAGTTTCCTGCATTCTGCAAGGGGTTGGACTGAATGACTCTGGAAGTACCTTCCAATTTTATGATTCTATTAAAAATGACTGAGGCAGGAGAAAAATCATAACTGCCTATGTTTCTAGTAATACATAGACTTGGTTGGGAGAAACAATAGCAAAGGGAAAACAGAACTGGATGTATGGCTTGACTGTGGATGAATAAAAAAGCATGCTAGAATCCATTTTCTCCCCTAGCAACTGGGAAGATATTTATCCAATGGGAACTTCTGAAGTGCAGCCTGACAAAAAAGGGATTAGGACCCTCTGCCCTATGTCATGTACATACACAGGGGTACACATACTACCATTCTTCATGCTTAGTTTCGCATTTGAGATCAGTTTCCCTTTGCAATATAGTTCTACATAGCTCTATTTTGCCTCAGTATCGAATGTTCAGCTTCTTTTATTCTTCTCAGGCCTGGAGTCCTTGGAATTCTCCAGGGCATTTTTCCAGCTCTTGCAGCAAAGAAATAAAGAATTCTGCCCATGTCTAGCTTTTTAAATCTCTGACTGCTATTCAAATTAGTGCACCTTAAACTATTAAAAGATGATAGACCTGGCCCTTTCTGAATAGTGTAATTTATGACGTAAAATATCTGTATATCAGGCTATTATTACATCCCAGGCAGCGTTAGCAAATTCGCCACCCCTAAACTAGGAGAATAATCACTAACAATTAACAAAATGATACATCTGAGTCGTGGTAATCTTTTTACCTACATCGAACATATATTTGCTCTTTTGATGTCTTGTGTGAATAGGACTGTTTTATGTGACTGATGATGGGCTAAACAATAGTTCAGAGTTGTAATATAGAACTCAATTTGCTGGAACTATCATCTGAAAGGCTTGGACAATTTATTGAACACTGCAGATGAAAGAAGGAGAAGGGGGAAATTTAAAAACTGACCACTTCTAAAAATGAAGAAAATGGGGCAGTAAAGGGTATTGTAATATACTTTAATCTTCCTTAATGCAGAAAAAATATGAAATGCCATTAAAGCTGCCTTTGAAATGGATGTGTCCGCATTGCTTGAGCACCAAAATCTAGTTAATGAATCTATTGTGGAGGCAAATAAACAGGAAAGCAGCAGAGAAGGTGAGATCTATGCATTGTACTGACTCATTCAGAAGATGAAAGAGGAGAAAAATTAAAGTTAAATTCATATAAATATTAGAGCCAAGGAGAATAGTTGCAGGTGTAAAAAAAAAAAACTGAGTGTGAGGTTGGGGGAGGGAAGATGATGGCTGAATTTGCATTTGATCAGCTAGTCAGACCAGATAGATGGTTTGCATACAAGAGTGAAGTCACACAAGATGAAAGGTTTTGGAGGGGCCCTGTAATTAACATTTTAAAAGGTTTTTAAGCAACAAAATAACGCTTCCACAATAACATCAATTTAATCATTTTATTTGAGAAATTAAATGGGTTGCAAGTGTTCATTTGTTAGAAGTGGTGTTGACGGCATTTGGAAGGAGTATCAAATCCTGTTTCAGTGTTAATAGTCTCGAGATGGATTCAACGTGTGGGAAAGATAAATGAACACTACAGAGATTCATCTGAGATGCTTCATGAAATAAATAATGCTTGGTGCAACCTACTGAATATTCAAACCTCTTTCAAAGTGCAGTGCTTCAGAAAGCACCAAGCCAGCAGCTCTGGTGTATGTGCCCACATGGGTTCCGAGCAAGGAAAGAAAATATGTTTCTTCTCAATATTGGCAGACACAATCCATGTCCATCCACATGGAGCTTGTCAAGGTGCTGATAAAAATGGGTTCCATTGCTGCTTTTCACAAAGCCCCATGTGCACATGAAGGCCTGCCACTCTTTCAGTTATGATAACTACTTAGATTTCATGGCTGCTATGCAAGCAGCACAGAAACCCCTCAACAAGCTCATTGTAATGAACAAAGAAAGGGCAAACATATTCAGTGAATTGTGTTCAACACCCCCCCACACACACACGCAAAAATCTTACTGGCATATTGTACAAAGTTAGATGCTGGTAGTAAAGTATCTGAAATAATAATTCTAGTAATTAAAAATAAGAACTTATCCATTAAAATGCCTTGTTTTCATGCTAGATATCGAGGGCTTCCTGTAGAATGCTTAAAGCATCTTATATATGGCTTCCAAGAGTTTTCTGAGTAGACTCTGGTCTGAACCAGTTAAGACCTGCAAACCAGAACAAAGCTTCAGGAGAACTTGGGTCATCTACTAGTCCCATTTTACATATCAAGATCCTAATAATCCATAATAATATTTCAAACGGCTATACTGCTCTCATAGAATCATGGAATCATAGAGTTGGAAGGTACCTTCAGGATCAACTAGTCCAACCCCCTGCACAATGCAGGAACTCACAACTACCTACCTACTCACAGTGACTCCAATTTCATACCCAAATGTACCCCACACACATACCGGAAATCTCCAGAATCCAGTCTGGCCTGGAGGAAATTCACGTACCATCCCACAGTGGCAATTAGCAATTTCCTGGGTATGCAAGGAAGGGTCACAAGAGACAAACACTGGCACCACCTCCAAATCTGTCTAAGTTCATAAAATCAGTATTTCTCTGAGATGACCATCTAGCCTCTGCGTAAAAACTTCCAAAGAAGGAGAACTCAACAACTCCTGAGGAAACCTGTAACACTGAGTAACCACTCTAACCATCAGGAACTTCTTTCAGATGTTTAGCTGAAAATTCTTTTAAATTAATTTCAACCCATTGGTTCTGGTCCCACCCTCAGGGGCAGAGAAAATAACTCTAATCCATCTTCTATATGACAGCCCTTCAAGTATTTGAAGATGGTTATAATATTTATTTATTCGCTTTATAGACCACCGCTCCCAGAAAGCTGGCACACAGCGGTTAACAATAAAGCATCATAACAGTTTAAAATACCACATAAAACAATAATAAAATCTCCAAAAATTACAATTATTATTAAGATGGTGATCTCACCTCTTAGTCCTATTCTTTCCAGGCTAAACAGAAAAAGCTTCCTCGATCTTTCCTCATAAGACTTGGTCTCCAAACCCCTCACCATCTTTATAGCCCTCCTCTGGACACACTCCAGTTTCTTTACATCTTTCTTCAGTTGTAGAAGAAGAAAAAGAGTTGGTACTTATATGCCACTTTTATCTACCTGAAAGAGGCTCAAAGCAGCTTACAGTCTCCCTCTCATTCCTCTCCCCACAACAGACACCCTGTGAGGTGGGTGAGGCTGAGAGAGCCCTGATATCACTGCTCAGAACAGTTTTATCAGTGCTGTGGCGAGCCCAAGGTCACCCAGCTGGTTGCATGTGGGGGAGCGCAGAATCGAACCTGGCTCACCAGATTAGAAATCCGCACTCCTAACCACTACACCAAACTGGCTTTTGTGGTACCCAAAACTGAACACAGTACTCCAAGTGAGGTCTAACTAAAGCAGAGTAAACTGAAACATCACCTTGCATGACCTGAACATTATAGTTCTTTTAATACAGCCCAAAATCCCATTTGCTTTTTTTGCTACCAAGTCACACTCATGTTCAATGTATGGTCTAAGACCCCCAGATCCTTTTCACATATACTATTAGCAAGACAAGTCTCGCCCATCCTATAGTGATGCATTTGATTTTTCCTAAATAAATGTAGAACTTCTCACTATTAAAATTCATTTTATTCATTTTAGTCCAGTTTTCCAGTCTGTCATCCTATATCCTGATATTGTCTTCTGCTGTGTTTGCTATCCATCTCAGTTTAGTATCATCTGCAAATTTAATAAGCACCTCTCTATTCCTTCATTCAAATCATTTATGAATATTTTGAATAGCACAGTACCCAGGACAGACCCCTGAGGCATTCCACTCATCACTGCTCTCCAAGAAGATGATCCGTCTACAAACACCTTTTGGGTATGATCTGTCAACCAGTTCTCGATCCTCTAACAGTAATAGGATCCATACCGCATTTTACCAACTTACCAATAATAATATCATGTGATATCAGAAGCCTTACTGAAATCAAGCTAAATAATATCCACATCTTTAAACTGCTCCTGCAGAGTTGTAATAAATAAAAGGCTAAGGGGTAATAGGGAGGAGATAGGGCGGTACCTGTCCGGGATAAAAACTCGGAGGGGTGAATCAGGAGCCACGCAGCGGCTCCTGATTTGCCCCTCCGAGTGGCAGTTGAGGACCAAGTGGCCAATGGGGAGCCGCGTGAGCGCGGCTCCCCATTGGCTACTTGGCCTATGCTCCTATGAGCACTCTGGCGAGTCCCCTGTCCGCTGTCCTCGCTGCTGCACTCGCACCGCCGTAAGTTCTCCCTGCTCTAAAACCAGCCAGGACCCAACCTGCATGCCACCCCACACCTGCTTCTTTCCCTTCCCCAACCTCCCCACCAAAGCCCCGCACCTCACCGCCGCGCCAAAGCCCCGACTAAGCACCGTGCCACCCCACCAAAGCCTGCCAAAGGCCCACGCCTCCCCACCCCGCCAAAGCCCCACACCTCATCGCCCCCAGAAAACCCCGACTAAGCCCCACCCCACCCCGCCAAAGCCCCGACAACAGCCCACGCCGCCCCGCCAAAGCCCCGAATAAGCCCCACATGGCTCCCCACACCACCAAAGCCCTGACTAAGCCCTGCACCTCCCCGCCCCGCCAAAGCCCCACCAAAGCCCCACGCCTCCCACCCCCACAAAGCACTGACTAAGCCCAGCATTTCCCCACCCCGACTAAGCCCCATGCCTCCCTGCCCCAACTAAGCCCCGTGCCCTGGGACCTACCCCGCTGCCCGCCTTCGCTCCTGAACTCACCACCGCCTGGCTTCTTCCCCTCTGGCGGCCTGTGCCATTCACTAACATGGCCCCGCCAGCACTGGTCCCCTCTCTCCAATTCCAAGGGGGAGCTTCACCCAGAAGCCCTGCTGCCTGCCCTGTTATTGGTTCCTGCCCACTGGGGCTGGCCCCTTTCTAGTCATTCCCATAATCTAGCAAGGTAGTAACTTTCTCAAAAAAAGAGATAAGGTTAGTCTGACATGACTTGAGAAAGCTATGCTGACTCTTAGTAATTACAGCCATCCACTCTAACTGCTCAAAGACCAACTGTTTGATTATTTGTTCTAAAATTTTGCCGGCTATAGACATCAAGCTGTTACAAATTATGCCTGGCAATCATTAATGGTGATTTAAGAGAATCATATACTAGGAAAAAATAAATATATATTAGGCTGTGCCAATGATCCTTGAAGTGGCTCACTGTTTCTGAATCATTCAAATACTTTTCTCATCCTAGTATATAATAGGTTTGTGGCCTTCTAGTCTTGAGAGCCAGCATGGTGTAGTGGTTAAAAAGGAGTGAACTTAAGTCTGGAAAACTGGGTTTGATTCCCCACTCCTCCACATGCAGCCATCTGGGTGACCCTGGGCCAGTCACAGTTTCTCTCAGAACTCTCTCAGCCCCACCTCCCTCACAGGGTGTCTGTTGTGGGGAGAGAAAGGGAAACGCTTTTGTAGGCCACTCTGGGACTCCTCCTTCAGATAGTGAAAAGCAAGGCATAAAAATGACCCTTCTTCTGGCATGATGATTGGCTCTCTATCCTGATTACATTTATTTTAATGGCAAAACATCAGCTTAAAAAATCAGTAATTACAAAGAAGATGAAATTTATAATATAGAGAAAATAAAACTCTTGTGAATTTTCAGATAGAAGTACAACAGCAGATGTATTCAATTGTTTTTTTTCCCAAAATATTTTTAAACCCAAGTTGACTTTTGCAGTCATCTGTGGTTGAATAGGTATCAGTGGTCCTGGGTTTGTGAGTAATTCCATCTCTAGCTGGACTGAAAGTGAAGTCTTAACTGAAATACATTTTTTCCTTTTGAGGACCTCCATAAATGGGTTGGATCATAAAATGGACCCAACTTGACCCACACACAAGGCCACATAAATATATGTACTTCCAAATCAGAAATTGATTTTAAAAGTTGAGGCATGTTTTTTTTAAAAAAAAACCTCTCCAGATCATATAAATTAGTTTTGAATTCAATGAAAGAAACACAAGGTTCTGTTTCAATGTACCTTTCCATTAGTTAAAGCAAAATCCTGATAAAGTAAACAAATCATCCATCACTTCAACCAAGCTATGCATATATTTCTCTAAAATGTGATCTAGATGAAAGATGTGGCCTGCTTTTTCTTACATTTACGTGCAATGGGGAAAAATATAGTACATACATATAACAAAAAAGCATGCACACAAACACATTTACAAACTGTATGTTTTAACCTTGTGGTTATATTTGCATTATTTCACAGACTGTGTCCAAAATCCAATGTCAAATAATGCTCCTTAAGAAAGTGATAGTTCACTATTTTTAATGCCTATCTGAAACCAATTTTAATGGATTTATTTATTGAATATTTTCTTCCTTTACACTGAGCTTTGTTCAAAATTTGGCTATCTCAGTTTTAAAACTATACACTTTAAATCTCCTCCAAGTGGGAATTGTGCAAGAAGGATTTACACAGTAACGAGGCTGAGTTTTAAAGTTGCTGGATGGGTGTGGACAGTAATGGTATTTCCAGAAACGAACAGCTATTTGGTGAGGTACTAACAAAGGAATATACAGTGGGAAATGGGAGCCTGAACTCTGTTTCTTTCATAGAATTGAGCTGTCTTCTTTGAAAAATATTAAATCTGAAAACAGGCAATTTCCTTTTGCCTATTGCTAAATTTATATTAACCCTTTGTTATTTTGCTTTTGCTTTCTGGGAGAAATTTCTCTACCTTCCTGTATCACAGCTATTTCTTTCCATCACACGAGGTCCAGCCTAGTATGCCAGGGCTCCTATTGCCCTGTAAATGGCAGCATTCCTGGGCAGAAAGATCTATCCTGCTCGCCTAGGAGGAACTCCTACAGTTCAAAATATGACAGTAGTTTGCTCAGCAGGAGTACATATATGCCTCTATATTGCATATTTGCTAGTCATATTTGCTAGTCTGGACAGACCAGAATGAATGGGATGAAATTAATTCAAAAGAAACTCCATCTAATTCAGAGTGTCCTGAATAGTGCAGGGGGTTGGACTAGATGACCCATGAGGTCCCTTCCAACTCTATTATTCTATGATTCTATGATGCTATGATGGCAGTGTTCCACCCTGGCAAGTAAGTAAGACTTCCCTTCCATATTCAGCTCAGGAGGAGCGGTTCAGATCACAGCAATCTTCAAACTCCTGGACTATGCTGCTATTGCAGTGCAGGTTCTCAATTTGAGGGCAAAAAATCCATGAGCCTCCCAAATAATGTTTAGCAGACTCTAGGATCTAGCCTAACTCGGTACAGATCGTCAGCATAGCACCTACACAGTCTTTTCAGAAATTTTTAACTGAATAGTAATGGGATCTTATGCAACATTTGGATATTCATTTTACTTTTTAAATAGTAATGAGAGGATTTATTCCAAATGTTAATACCATGTTATCCCTCGAAAATAAATGTGAACATTTTTCACCTCATTAATACCCTAGAGACAGAGATCTAGGAACTTCACATAAAACTCGAGTATTACTTATTTAAGATAACTTGGTAGCAAGGCAAAACTCAGGGAAGATAACCACAATGAAGTCATAAAATCCTTTAAAAATATTTTAAGAGAGCTGAAAGATACGATGGAGCTAGTATTTTTCATGGTGTACAAGCTGAGAGGACAATGGGAACAGTGTATATTTAACTGATGAGGCCTCTATCATAGCCCTTTCAAATCACTGAAAAAGCACTAGTTGGTCTCCAGCTAGGCAACAGAGGTTTGGGGCACTGGAATCACTAAGACCACCTCATTTCAAATTAGGGATGTACAAGTTGCTATTGCCCTTTAAAGAATGATATGAACAAGCAGAGTTAGCAAGTGTATGCCAAAGACCTTGGTAGAAGGACTCAGTCAATAACTTTCAAATACTGTCAATTTAGGGTTTGGGAAAAACTGAGCTATAGAATGTGTTCCCCAAGACCACAAATTCAGCCTGCTCTGGTCCAAAATGCTAAAAGTGTAAGAACTGTCAAACCAAATGTTCATCTACTTTCACCACTCTGTTTCCAACAGCAGCCAGCCAAAGTTTTCTGGGAAGCTCATGCTGGACCAGAAGGCACCATTGCTCTTTCCATTGCCACCAGTAACTAATATGTAGACAAATAATATTTGGATTTATTTGTTTTATATAATAATTTACATATTCATATTCATATATTCATATTTTGCTTCTCCATAATAATCTGATGCAGTTCCCCAGAAAATGAGCACGCAAAGCAACATAAAAACAAAAGTCTTATATAAAATAAGGGACAACATTTTTTAAAAATCAACAATAAACAACAACTTCAGTTCAAAATTAAAAAGAAAAATCTGCCTTCCAATAAAAGCCTGAGGGCTAGAAGGAAAAGGTAAATGGTTGAAATTTTGGGGTCAAAAAGAGAGGAATAAGCAAACTCTGAGACAGCCCACAGGCTGTTTGATATTATCTCCCGATGCTGTTTAATATCAATCCAAAGCTACGGGAAGAACTCATTAGGAGGTTTGGGTAGCAGTGTCACCAATTTCTGGATGATACCCTAGTCTATCATTCTTTTCCACTGAATTCTAAGGATGCTATTGATGTTCTGAACCAGTGCTTGAAGTTAGTAAAAGACTGGAACAAGCTAAAACTTAAATGTTACAAGACAGAAATGCCCTAGTTTAGTAGAAAGGTAGCCCAGTGACTTGAGATGTCCCCTGTCTTGATGGGGTTACACTCCTATTGAAAAGTCAGGTCCACAACTTGGGAGTGCTGCTAAACACAAGTGTCAACTTAGAAAATCAGGTGGTTGGTGTAGTTTGCTTTTGCACAACTTCGGCTGGCACACTCGTTGCACCCATTCCTGGCTCAGATTGATGTAGCCTTACTTACAACTAGATTCTACCACTGAAATGCACTCTCCTTGGGATTACCCTTGAATAGTGTTCAGTAGCTGCAACTAGACCAGAATGCTGTGGTTAGACTTCCAGTTAAGGTCAGTTATTGGAATCATGTGACCCCAATAGTACAACACTTACACTGGCTTCCAGTTATACTGGCTTACCAACTCAAAGGGTTAATTTTGATCTTTAAACTTCTACATGGGTTAGGACTGGGGTATCTATAGGACTTTTTGTGTACATTCTTATCTGAATACTAAGATCACGTATGACTGACCCATTGACCAGAAAAGTTCATCTGGTAGACACAGAAGACAGGGCCTTTTCAATCTTAGTCCCATGACTGTTGAACAGCCTCCACAGGGAGGCAAGCCTGGATCCCTCACTCTCAACCTTTAGATCAGGGGTAGTCAACCTGTGGTCCTCCAGATGTCCATGGACTACAATTCCCATGAGCCCCTGCCAGCAAATCATTCCAATGATTACCCGTGCTTTTTTGCTTACTGCCAATTTTCAATTATTAATTTTAAATTAGTGGTTTTGTGTATCTTATTGTGTTTTACTGCCATTTATACTATAAGCTGCATTGAGCCCCTGTAGATAGAAAGGCAGCTAATAAATGTTTTTAGTCAATCAATATAATATAAATAAGAAGTCTTTTGGCTAGCAATGAAAAAATAGGTTCCTTGTAGAGCCACTGTAGGAGGGATATGATGGGTGCTCCATTAGGTTGCCAGACATAGGTGGATTTATTCCCTTTTCTGGGTTGGGGGGAAGGCAATTATTAACATTATTAACTAGTTACATACTTCAGAGGAGGAAAAGAGATGTAGTTCATATTCCATACACATCTGGCAGCAGCATCTAGGGCAACTGCATAGCAGCTTGTCATGTAGCACTTCATGGGGATTGCAGCAATGATGAACTAAAAGAAGTTAACACTTTAATAAGTGATATTGCAGACAGCAAGTTTGCTATAATAATTAATAATAATAATAATAATAATAATAATAACTTTTGTCTTATAGCCAGCCCTTCCCTGTCAGCTCAGTCAGTGCTTTAGTCTCTCCTTTCCTGCCACAAACTCTTCATATTTGTTCCTCATGCATTCCACTTTCCACCCCGATTCCAATAGCAAAATTCAGTGCTCTCTTACTTTAAAACCTGTAAGAACAACATGTACACATGACGTAAATGTAGGCTGTAAAACATCTGCCAGCGCAAACTGCAAACCTGAGGGAAATTCAAATGTGTAGGATTGTTTTGCCGGCTCTTGTTTATTTGTTTGCTTTGTTTCGTGCCGACACATTAACCTCTCAATCATCCCATACACACACACATCTCCATGGTGCCATCCTCCTTTCATCTGTGCCCAAGTGATTTAATCCTAAATCTTTTAAACAGATTTTCCCCACGTCTGCCTCCCTCTTCCCTTGCAGATCTTGATTTTTTATGAACAGATTACTTCATGCAGATAGGACTAGTGTGATACCTATGCTGACAACGGGAGGGGGACAGGAGAGAGAAAACTTTTCAATGAACGGACAGGAAGATTTTCACAGAAAACTCCTGAAACCATTCAGAATGATACTTAAATCACCCTGTGCTTTTAGAAGTACTATCTTTTAAATCAAATTGCAAGCCAGTGTATGCAGCCCAGATGGAAACAAAAGCCTTAGTGGTCTTGGCACATTTCTTTGCAAGGAAAAAAGCATGTGCCATTTCAGAAAATCAAAGAAAAGAAAAACATTGGCGGCAACTCTGTGCCCTAATGTATTATTATGGCCTTTCATGGATTTTATATATAATTTCCTGAAAAGTTAAGAGGTTGAAGTGATCTCTTCTATTCAGGTGTATTATCAGAATAGCCGCAAACAATTTTCTGCATCTTATTATGTTCACAGTTGACATACTATTAGAGAAATGTGCAGCTGTCTTACTCTGCTATTCATTTCCTCATTACTATTTTATAAATATATGATTAACAGTTATTGCAGCTGCCTAATTCACATTTATTGCAAATGCAACCCCACAAATGAATGCTCAAAGCAAAGAGATGTGGTTTTAGAGTAATTTAAATTTTACAGTTCCATTTACCCTGTTTTTTAATTTACTGTATAATGACCCTATTAGAATAAAACACATCTGGAAGTTCTTTGGGGAACATTTAATTTTCTGTGGCTTCAGTACTAACAGAATTCATACCATAAAGGCCACAGATGCTTTGAACACTGTACAAATTTTCAGATTTTATGCCAAGAAGATGGTTAATTGTACAGATGAGGCACTTACAACAAGACAAGCTGCTAACACAGTGAAAGAAGGAAAGGATTTGGACTTTAAAGCAATTTCCTAATCACTCAATTGATACCATATTTATTTATTATAGGTCCTCTTTACCAGAGAACAATTTGCAAGCCATCCAATTACTGTTGCCTTAACCATCTACCTCATATATGGATTTATGTCTGCACTTGTATTAGCCAAGTCCAGTATGCATAGGAGCTTACTTTCTTCCAGAAGTGAGGAAGTCCCTGTAAGTCCAAAACTCTCTTGATGCTTTGGGTCATGGCCACTACATTGAGGATTCAGATATACAAGAACAGCACTGCCATGAAGAAATGACTACCAGAGAGTCCATGCACACCAGAGACCAAGAAAACAGAATCTTTCATCAGATTTTCACTTCCAAACAGATGCATCATATTCATATCACTATTATCTCTGCTTACCATATCTCCCTACATATAAGAACACTAAAATTAAATGTTCTGGAGATCTTGTTATTCACCGCTCTTCAATATTAATGTTAAGCAGACAGAGGAAACATAAAATATTATCTGAGTTGCACAATCTGGATTTCATATTTACAGTCTGCTCTCGGGTTACAGATGCTCAGAAACCTAGCCTGCTATATTAAGAGACTCATCCTATGAATGTGAGATTGATTTGAATATTAAATACAGATCACTGCAGCAGAGCAAGCTCCTTTACAAGAAATAATGGGAATCCATTCTCATTGATTAGTTAATTTATGTTCTACAACTAATCGAAACACAAATCTCATTAGCCACAGGTCAGTAGACTTGGAGAGGGAAAAGAAAATCATTTGGTGGACCCAGAGAGCTCCACAGATTTCACTAGAAGCCAAATGCTACTGGCTTGATAGGGACATGCTGTCCTTCAGTTAACACAATGTCAAAAGAGTTTCTCTTAACTGTACCCTTAAATAATTCTGTTAAACAAAAGTCGACTAGGCCCATTCTATACAGATGAAGTGAGATTTATTGAGTTAAACACATGTAACACTATTGTCACAGCGAAGAGCTGTGATCTGACTATTCAGTGACAGTCACATCCGGTCAAATTAGCTGATATGACCAGTAAATGGACAATTCTGATCAAAGGGGGAAAATTCAAGTGAGCTGACCAGCAATTTGGCATTCTTATAAACTGATGTTTTTTACCCAGCTTTGGAATCCATCTGTGGATAGATTTGTTTTACATGGGAGTTTTCAGAACTAAAGATGCTGCCACAAAGAAAGCTAATGGATGTTTTTTGTTTGTTTGTTTGTTTTTTTGGCCAGCCAAGGTAGTGGATCCACAAAGTTACAGGGTAGGGAGGATAGGCAGATGACTGATAGGAAAACCTGTGCACACCTTTTGATGTAAAAATTAGACCCATTCTCCTACTCCTGCTTTGAAATTAAATTCCTTTGTTATCACATCCTGTTTCAACCTTAAAGAAAAGATTCGGTCCTGATTCTGTTGCAGTACCATTCTGTAGCTTCTTCACTGGTAGAACTGAAGTATGTTAACTGGATGTGACAGTGTTGACATGCACAGCTCCCCTGCGGCAATGGATGTCCTATTTTTACCTGCTGCACAAACAAAAATCACCAACAGGACACATGATCCTGCAAGACTTAACATTATTTCCTGCCTGGAGTTATGTCCAAAGGATTACTCAGTGTGAAAAGCTTTAGACCAACAAAATGGGGCCTACATCAAATCCTGTATCAAATCTTGTCAGAAAAGATTGAAGTTAGGAATAAAATTAAGGTGACCAGATTGTCCCACTTTTAGAGGGACCTCTGGGGTCACTTGGCAAATTGTACTTATGTTGAAAATTTAAAAAATATATATTACAATACTATTTTTGCATTCTGTGTGTTCTATGAGAGCTACTTGTGGTGTAGAGCCTCTTGTGGCGCAGAGTGGTAAGGCAGCAGACATGCAGTCTGAAAGCTCTGCCCATGAGGCTGGGAGTTCAATCCCAGCAGCCGGCTCAAGGTTGACTCAGCCTTCCATCCTTCTGAGATCGGTAAAATGAGTACCCAGCTTGCGGGAGGGGGGGTAAACAGTAGTGACTGGGGAAGGCACTGGCAAACCACCCCGTATTGAGTCTGCCATGAAAACGCTGGAGGGCATCACCCCAAGGGTCAGACATGAACCAGTGTTTGCACAGGGGATACCTTTACCTTATGCGTTCTATGAACATTTTTGTTGCTCCATATAGAAAAATTTAAAATCAAGCCCCCCCCAGTCAATGGTGTCCCGCTTTACCAATGTTAAAATCTGCTCACCTTAGAATAAATATGACATTGGCTTTCCAAATGCAGTACTTTATTTTGTACCCTCTTCAATGCAGATGTGAAGAAACTAAAGATAAACCAGAAATCTCAAACAACTTATTAAAAAAATCAAAGGCTACAGAGTTTGGAGATTTTAGTTATATATAATTCATACAGTGTGCCTCCATTTGACCTTCAGGAAAGTGCATTATCTCTTTAGCACCCATTAACCTGTACACAAACTGATGAATAGTAGGCTTTCATTGAATAGCAACATACTTAGAATTGTATTTTCCTGGGGAAACAAGCAGGGAAAACAAACTAACAAAGAAAGGCATCATCCAGGACTCATCTAGTGACCTCATTACTCATGGATCATTAGCGTAATAGGCCACATGGGTTGCATAAAAGGCAATATTGCCTTTTATAACTCTGCATTTATGGAGTGATAACCCATATATTAGTGAAACAATACAGAGAAAGCAGTAACTTCCCTGGACCTATTATCTGAATATCTCGGTATATTCAGATCCACTTAACAAAAAGTTACATTCCTTCATGTTCCTTTACTTAATAAACAGTATTAAGAATAGCACTAAAGCGCATGGACGAAGCAAGTGTTCTGAATAGTAATGTTTTGTCTTTATTACAAAAATAATTATTTGATACAGTGAATCTTTTTTCAAAAGTGAGAATCAAATTATTAATTCCTATTGCTTGTGAAAAGGATTCAAGCTCCTGCAAGGAAGTGTGGAGAAAGCAGTACACAGAAGCCAAAAATGTCTGGAATTCAAAGTAAAATGAACAGAAAATAACCTAGAACATATAAGAAAACACTTTAAAACCTTTACAAAATATCATCCAAAATGGAATCAGTTTAGCTTAGATATGTGCTACAATATTCTTCACTTGTTTGTGAAATCGAAATGCAAAGTACATGAAGAGCTGTTTATGTAACATGGCTACCCCAGAGTCTATTCCTCCATGTAGTGGTTGCTTCATACAAATCTAGGAGCAGCCACAATACACACAACATTCACCTTATACCTGTGAAAAAGCACAAGGGAGGTTACTGATTCTTGAGGACCAGCACCTCTAGGACTCCCCATTCCATCCCCACTTCCCAAATCCTCTGCATGTGTGCTGGTGCCATCAAGACAGGCTACCCTGTGAATATAAGGATGGCATGGGAACCAGATATCGATCCCAAAGCTCCTGTTTTCTCCCCAATATCTCCTAAAGAACTTACAATGAGCTCTTCTCTTTCATGACATCGAGTCATAATTCACAGGGCAAAGAACTACTGCTTGAACAACTTGTTGGGAAATTTTAGAATAGCTGTTCAAAAGATCTGTATTTAACAACAACAACAACAAAACAGAACAAAGTACTGTGGGTGAGGATGTTCAAGTTTGATCTGGATTTCTGCTTACTGCCATCTTCAGTGGAAACAGAATATGCAGTCAAACCCTGGTCTGATTTGATCCTTGGAACCGAAGACCTCTGAATTAAGATCCTCATCTCTGTAACTGAGTCAGCAAGGCTGCTATAATGTTTCATGCCTGGTTAGATGACATTTGACTTCACTTTCCCCCTGAATTCAATGCTATATCTAACAAAGATACATATCCAGCTTTCTGGATGGCACAGAAACGTGCTTGCTGTTTAACAAAACATGTATGTTCAGAGCAAACCACAGGTGCACAGGAGGTCAATGTACTGTATTCATACAGGAAGCTTTGCAAATTGCTTATAAATTAGTTTTTCTCCCCTGGATGTGCTTATCAACAGCAGTGTGTCCAGACACATTGGAACTCGAATATCTAGTTTATTGATGTGTTAATAAGTGACTGGATTGTTCCAGACTATCGTTGTTTACTCAGTGTTAAGACCCGACATACAAGAGACAGGATGCAATTCAGCATACAATTTATAATTGTGCAATCAAATGTGTATATATAACAAAAAGAAAAGGTTAGATTCTAAAATAACTAAATACTTAGATTTACTCATTTTGATGGCTTCCTTTTAATATATTCACTTATAGCACAAAAAATGAAAACAAATAATAGGTTCCTTCAGCCTCACTGGCCTATTATGCACGGAGGGGAAGGTCCACATTCGAGATGGAACCAATAAAGCACGCCACAGGTGGCAGCCAGGTGCAAAGTCAACGTATGCTGCCGAAAAAGCTGTGTTAGCAAAACGCGGAAGAAAGTGGAGTTTCCCGGGCGACCAGGGCACAGCCAGAAGTGGCTCCAGAGTGACTACGTGCATAATCGGGGAGGTCCATGGTATACAGGGCTTCTGGGTGTGCTTGCTCCCTCCCCTTCTGTGCCCTTCGGTTCTGCCGGCAGGGCTTGCGCCTGCACGTGCCATGGCCGCCTGCTTGGCGGCCCAGCCTCGGTCAGCACCGTGCTCGCCTCCCTTCCTGTTTGCTCCACATCGCTGCCTCGTCAGCCGCAGCCAGCAGCTGCTCTGGGTTTTGCTGCCGTTGCGTTCCATCCTGTGTGTTTGCTTCGCTTCTTCCTCCTCTGCGTTTTCCATACGACCACCAACCACCATTTCAGCAGCCGTGCATAATAGGCCTCTAGGTTAGAGCTGAAGGACCGCAAATGGAATTCAGCTCATGGAACTGATCTACCTCATTTCTCCCTTCCTGATGCAGCCCAGTGGTTTACCCAAAATGCTAATCCTGGTGGTCATGGGATTTTTATGAACAGTATATGATAGAACATAGGGGCCTGCAGCAAAAATACCTTGAGGGAAACTTACTCTTGTCTCCACCTGATGAAATAAAATGGCCTTGCAACATTCAAGTGAGCAATACAGGTGGAGAATGCAGCCAGGGTGACTGGTTGCTAATAGGGGCAGGGGCAGAATGATCATTCCTGGTTCCCTCTATTCGCACTGGCCTGTCTAACCCACTAATTACAACTAGAACCCACCAGAGCCTTAGCACAGCACTACATATTTAGCACCAAACCTGGTAGAATGAGCTCCCAGGAAAGCTGAGGGCCCAAATGGAGGGACCTGACAGAGTTCTTCCATTGAGTCCTGGGTTGAGGCCAAAGCTAAGGTCAGTGTGGTCCCTACTCAGGCTAGGTATTTACATCTTTGCACCCCACCCTAGGTTAGTCTGCTCATGAGGTTAGAGGGTATTTTGGCTGCCAATCTTGGAGGGTTTTTTAGGGGGGTTATTGGGGGTTTTACTGATTTATGAAGTTTTTATTATTGTAAGCTGCAATGAGTCTCTGGAGAGTGGTGGAATTTAAATCCAAAAATAAATAAATAAAATAAAAAATATTCACAGTATGAATTATTTTAAACTATTTTTCACTCCCTAGACAGCCTCTTTCCTCTTTGATATCCTTTTGTTCAACCTCATTCTCACAGCCCTTTAACTCCAAATCTCTGCCTACCTTATATCTAGAGGCCTCCAGTTAATTTTTGCTATGCCCTCACACATCTTTCTCAGGTGTTTTGAGTCCTGCTCTCCATCATTCTTCTTTACATCATCCTCTTCATACCTCCAATCTTTCCTTAATTATCCTCTTTTCCTTGAGATATATACACTGTGGAAAATTTACTCACAGCTGCTGTCTAACTGAGTTATAAGTTAGAAAATTCAGGCAGGCAGGTTAAATGTTAATTTCCTTTTCACAGTACCATTTTCTAACCTTCTTCTATGAATCAAATTGAGGAAAAGGTTCTTCACTTTTGGGCATAAAACAACTGGAACTGTTTCTGCTAGCCAACCGAAGAAGAACCAGAGAGTGCATTCAATTCTCTTTTGCCATCAAGAAGTTCCTTTAACAGTAACTCTTTGTGCAATGGATCTATAATCAGGACAGTTATGACACGCAGCATCTAGAACCCAATTTACAATCTAATCCCAATGTGAATGATCCTGATCTCATTGGCACGCTAATCCAAAATACATTTTTGGCAATATCTGATTTTAATGATGTTTATTTCCAAATGCAATAATGAATGTAATGCAAAGCCCAAATCCAGTACATTCTTCTAATGTGAGAGTAGACACATCACTACAGTGAAACATCAACAAACACAATCTTGAAAGTGCAGCTGAGTTAATATGAATAGCATCGGCCTGAAAGGTAAGTTTAAATTCTGCTGAAATCAATACACCTAAACCCATTTGCTTGTTGATTTCAGTATGTCGAAGAGCAGCTTCAACTGTTAAGTTTACCTATCCAGAACTGGGGGAAAGTGAATCATTCAAAGGTAGCATGCACTTTGCATGCAGAAAGTCCCAGATTCATCCCCCAGTTTCCACAGCTAACAGTTATCAGGTAGTGTGCTTATGCTAGAAAAGAGCTCTGATTGAGACCTCGTGGAATGACTGGCAGTCAGTAGATGAGTCAGTGGTCTGACCAGGTATAAAATAGGAACTCAGAAGTTGAGCTGTACAATAAAATAATAACAGTAAAACTTGTTGATTATCTATTATAGTGCACAATTTAAAAAAGAATAAAAACTTCATAAAAACTATACAGAACTAACAGCACATAAGACCAAATGCATTTTGACCCTACTGGGTCAGAACTGTGATGATACACTCTATATACAATACCTACATTCAACTCTTTATGAACTGCAGCCGAGTGGTTGAATGGGATCTGTAAATTATGGCTCCAACCAATATATGTAAATTTTATCCTTTTTGGAGACCACCTCCTATGATATGTATCTAGGGTCACCACTCTTCACTATTATTTAATTCTGTGCTGAGAGTGTACCTCATGTGCGTCCTTTTTTGGTTTTGGTTAGGTATAAGGTAGCGCCAAACATTTGTATGCCCTGTATGAAAAGCACTTTCAAATATGAGGCACATATGTCTATTTCATGTAGGGATGTAGACTGAGAAGCCATCTTGCCCATGATTTGCCCACAATGTGACAGAAACAGTGCAAGTGCTTTCCACACATTTCTCTATACAGAACTATATGCAGAAATCCTATAACATTTGACGAGCCTTTTAAACATACCTAGTATATGCTGGTCTGCTCAAAGAGGTAACTGATGCCCATGTGGCATACCTGTTGTTGATTCTTATGATTTCTGACTGCAGAGGGAAAAATCAAATGTTTGGATGCACTGTCAAATAAAATATTCCATACATGAAAAACTAATTGCTAGAGCAGAAAGATGCTAGACAAGCCAGTGTGGTGTAGTCGTTAACAAACTGCGGACTCTAATCTGGAGAACCAGGTTTGATCCCCCATTCCTCCCTGTGCAGCCAGCTGGATGCTCTTGGGTTAGTCACAGTTCTCTTGAGGCTATTCACACAGAACTGTTCTCTTAGAGCTCTCTCAGCCCCACCTACCTCACGAGGTGTCCGTTGTGGGGAGAGGAAGGGAAAGGTGTTTTTAAGCTGTTCTGGGACTCTTTCGGGCTGTCAAATGTGGGGTATAAAAAACCAGCCTGTCTTCTTCTTCTGTGTAGGTAGAGACAGGTATTTTATGTGGTGAAACACTCACATATCGGTTCTCCACCTGCAGTTTAAAACAATGCAGCCCAGCAAGCAGACACATCCCATGAAATTTCTCTGATCCTGTTTCAGTTCTAATTGGGGGGAGATCATGAATTAGGCGCATCTGGCTTTGTGATGATGCAGACAGGCAGCCATCAATATGTTCCCCTTGGATTTTAATTTAAAAAGAGGCACAGTAGTGATTAGGAAGCAGTTTCCTGAAAGTGAGAAGCGGCAGTTCAGCTCCTAGCACTTTTCAATGGCTTGTCAAGTCATAATGAACCACAGCAACAAGTGTCTGAAGATGACAATTTGCTGTTTAAGGAGCACCAGAAGGGAGAGAATATCAGGACCAACCACTAAGCTGTGACACATTTCTCATTCAATGGCAGCACTGACAGCATGAAAAGGAAATGTTTAATACTAATGGGGGCTTTTACATTTTTTACTCTGAGGGGTATTTTTGGTAAGTACCTAAAAATTGCCTGAGATTGCATCTCCAGACTCCCAGTAGCCAGCCTGTATGAAAGATGTCCATGTATTCATGTGAACAGGTGGAACGCATACATCTGTCCATCCATAGTACCTATAAAACCCCACTGCCATTGTATCAGAGCATTTTTCAGACTTTAGGGGACATTAAAGCCTCACTTATATCAATTTTAGTATTCTAGAGCCATTCAAAATCCAAAAAAAAGACTCAATTTCTTTAGTACAGAGTGTTTAATGTTCCCCAACATTGCATTGTAAGGGACTATTTATTCCTGTTTATAGTCTTGATTTGTAGATGGTGGATTTTTAATACAGTAAACTGTGTAGTTATTCAGTTAGTCTGCAGACTCCAGATGTTTTCATGCACAATCCAGATGTTTCTCCTGGATGCTGGGAAATTGCATTTTCCCAATGCTCTCTTTGGCTGCAACTGTCACTGATCTTATGTGGTTGTGTCACAGTCGTGAAACACTCCCTGCCACACTTACATGTAAGAGAAACCTGGTTGGCAGACTCTTGGTATCATTTTAGTAGCCAAAAATGCTTCTTCCAAGCTTGCATAGTTTTTTTTTCTGTTGATCTCAGGTTTCTTACTAGTGCTTTACTGTGCAATGATGATTTTAAGTTATTCTTATAAGTTATTTATTTGTTTGTTATATTTAGAGCCTGCCCCTCTTGATCTAGTCATTTCAGGCTTACAATCGTCTTCCTCTCCCCACAACAGACACCCTGTGAGGTAGGTGAGGCTGAGGGAGCTCTGACAGAATTGTTCTGTGAGAACATCACTAACAGTACTGTGACTAGCCCAGGGTCACCCAGCTGGCTGCATGTGGAGGAGCCAGGGAATCAAACCCAGTCCCCCCAGATTAGAAGCTGTCACTCTTAACTACTACACCATGCTGGCTCTCAGTGTTGGGGAGATGCTTTTAAAATTATTTATTGATTTACAGTACAATGCACATGTATTTTTGATCTAGCATGTGCATCAGCAATCACTTATATATCATAACTGATCCATATACTCGCTGCAGACAAGACGCATTTGCTAACTTTCATGCACTGAAATTACACCTTTTATTACATGGTAGCTCTCACTGGAAGCCAGTGAAAGGATCATTTTAATTATATAACTTTTGCAATTTAGGGCAAGCATTTTATACAAGGACTTCTGATAACATATTTTCAAGTGTAACCTATTTTGTATTTGTTTTCAGCTCAAAATGATAATATATACCTTATACATTCCAATATTCATGTATTCATTCACTCCAATCTAAATATCTTTTCCCATTCATTCTTTTCCGCTGCTGCTTGCCTCATTAGTAGCAAAGCTCTCTAACCTATACACAGCAAAAGCAATAAATTAAACATTTATAAAAGGGTTGCCTGTGCATGAATCTAATTGAATGGGAATAATACATGTGATAAGATTAGGCTACCTTATATGCCTTATTAAAATGAATATCAAACTTGGGGTTGCCTCATTCAATTTTTGATACTAATTAAGTAACCATAAGCATAAGAAAGGAAATTGGATTTTCTACTTAAGGAGCTTCCAATAAAGCCACGGATGTTACTGAGTTCAGATTCTCACAAACTAAGATAAGTGTCTGCAAAATAACTTGCAAGGCTGTTCTGTAATGTTGACTTAAACCCAAGGAGATGAATGTCTAGCCAGCCACAGATGTAACTATGAAGACAGAGTGTTTCCTCTCCTTGTCATGTGCCCTGAGCCTAATTATATTTCCTTGGAAGTGTATCCCTTTGAATTCAGTGGTACTTAATTCCAAGTAAGCATATTGAGGATTGTGGGCTAACAGCCTAGTCTCTTGGATCTGTTCAATGGCCAGAAAACAAAATACAGTCACTTATCCAGCTTCAGTGTCAACCTTAGATGTTTTCATATCTGGTATGAACAACAGCCACCTCCTCATTCTTGACCCCTACTTAGCATGCAGGGGGGACTGGAGACCAAAAAATAAAAATAAAAAACAACCATTGGCCCCTCTAGAATTTGTTGCCTGACATGCTTGTTTTATGTTGGTTCACAATAATCCCAGTTCTGCCACAACATCAGTCTATGCCTAACGATAGAGCTTATCTTAATCCTCATGGGAACTAAACAACCAACTAAAGACAGGAAATGTCAGTCACAAGAACTTTGCTCCTTCATTCCCATCAGTATGCTCCATCAGGACTGCCTGTGATAAAGAAAGGAAATATGTGGTTGGCTAGATATAAATCTCCTTGGGCTTAAGGTAATATTACACCAAAAAAGCCTTCCAGTTATTTTATAGATACATACCTAAGTGAGCCTCTTGTGGTGCAGAGTGGTAAGGCAGCAGATATGCAGTCCGAAAGCTTTGCCCATGAGGCTGGGAGTTCGATCCCAGCAGCCAGCTCAAGGTTGACTCAGCCCTCCATCCTTCTGAGGTCAGTAAAATGAGTACCCAGCTTGCTGGGGGGTAAATGGTAATGACTGGGGAAGGCACTAGCAAACCACCCCGTATTGAGTCTGCAATGAAAACGCTAGAGGGCGTCACCCCAAGGGTCAGACATGACTCGGTGCTTGCACAGGGGATACCTTTACCTAAGTCAGTGGAACATTTGCTTTCCTTTTCACCTTATCCACCATCTTTCCATAACTTGGAGCCCACCACCACCCAAGATTTGGCTGAAGAGAGGGTCTTCTCATGCAGGATGTTCAGTTAGAGAAAACCCTTTCTCAGATACATTCACATGGCATTAGGTTGAATATATTCCAAGTGCCATATTAAATTGAAGCTTTTATATTCACTGAATTGTATCCTCTTTTTTCCATTGGCGGACTGGATTGTCTTAAGTTTCTTATTACTGTTGTTCCTCCTTCTGCCTTTTTTATAATTCTGTGACACATTTTGTTTGATACCAATTGGTTTCCTTATTGTTGGTTTTATTTATTTCAACTGTGGACCAAGTTGGAAGACCCTATGCATTGTATCTAATGACTCAATTCCAACAACAGTAGGGCTTTTCTTGAATGGAAGGAACATTTCAAGAGTAGAATAAGTTCCTTAAACCAGTGAAAAGCTACTTCTGTTACCCGAAAACTTCACCATCAGAACAACAATGTCATTGCATTTAATCCTGTAAGTGTAAAAGTGTGGAGGATGGGGGAGACAAACCGCCAAGGTGTTAACAGGTACTGCCACGTTGATGCTGAAACTGGGCCTTAGCACTGAATGAGGTGCATTACTTTTCTTGTAGCATCATCTGAAGCTTTAAACTCCTTCAGCAGAGGGGACAATTTCCCTTGAGACAGCTCTTGTGTGAGATTTATTTATTTATTTATTTATTTATTTATTTATTTATTTATTTATTTATTTATTAGATGAATATATTTATTTATTAGATGAATATATATACTTCTTTACCTATTGAAGGATATTTAATTTATTTGGACAACATATGCGTCTAAGAGACTTGATTTGTTCCTGAACATTTTGGGGTATACTATTACCTCCGTTGATAATTAACTAATTGTACCTTCAGTGTTTGATTTTCTTTCCAGATTCCTTCTGGGCCACAAGATCTATCCCTTTTATTTTGGTTTTCAGCTCAGGTTAGTCCACTTCTTTCACTGGAAGTAATTATCTATGATAAAAACACTGAGAGAAGTAATCACAATATCACAGGTCTTATTTTCTTCCCAGCACTTATAAACAGTTACAGAAACTTTACGCATTATATAGGGATTTAAAAAAATCAAACTAACTTTAACCTTGAAGAACAAAAAGAAGTAAGAGATTAAACAGGGAAGCCCTATGTTATCTTATTAATTCTAGGTTCCTCCAGATCAGTAATATGTTTTAGTGATGTTGTTCCCTGTCTGCATCATGGAATGCTTTTAAAATAACAAATAAAACTGAATATGGATACAGGCCAAACAATATGTTATATTTACCATTTATTCAGAGTGGTGGTTTAAATGGTACTGCTTGCAAAGATCTGGATCTGTTTTGCCCATGACTAGCAATAATATAGGTATGTACATTTAATCATTTAAATGATTAATTTCCAGTTACATTAAGTAACCAAATCTATACAGCGAGGCTCTAGTCTAAGGCTCCCTATCTTTAGTTTCCTAATTACAGATATCAAAAGTTCCATGTAATTATTGTCAGAGAATCAGCAAAATTAAAATCATTGGTTACTTCCAGCTATTATTACTTTTGCTCTAATGCAGCCATGGCTTTAAATTTATGGCTGAGCTGCCAGCCATTTCATCAATTTATTTTTGTGACTTGTTCAGAACAACTGGTTTTATTTCACAGTCTCAGTAACTGTTCCAACAGGTCTATTAACGGTTTGGCACTTTCCCGTTTGTAAAGCTTTAATTAAGTGAAACAAGCTAAAAATCACTAATATGTCCCTTTAGCAAAGTAGTGATGTAATTATCTCATTTAACAGATAACTACTTGCATTACATTTTTCAAAGCACAAAGAGAAAACTAGCTCTAAATGACACTTTTCAGGCTCATTAAACTCACTAGAGAAATATCAGATTAGGGATTTTTGCAGCAAGTACTGTAATAAACTTAAAGAACTGGTATAAACAATGTGAGGATATGGGAGGGAAGATGTTCTGGAACAAGGCAATAAAAAGATATCTTGATTATATATGTAGGGATATATTTTACTTCCGCACAATGTAAAACACTGCAGTTTTTCAATAGGAATATGTTTTAAAAGGCCAAAGTGTTTTTTGTTTTTCATCTTATCCAACATAAACATTTTGGTAACTGAGTCCAATCCTCACCTACTATATATATTGGCTCCTCACTACAGCAGGTCTTGAAGAGTAAGACTGGACAAGACCCTTGATGAGAAGGCCTATGGGAGGGATTACTGCAGCACGGACTTGTTTTAACCCTCTCTTCAATTACTGTACACACACACACCATTCATTTTCAGTAAGATGAGAAGGACCTGTAGGAGTTGTCCACATGGTCCTAGTTACCAAGCACCTTGAGACTAGCGTGGGATGAAGCAGTAGAAGAGGAGGAGCAACACATGAAAACAACACAGCTTGTGGTAAAACTTTCCCCCGACTGTGCTACCAAGGCTGAATTGTGTGTCATTTTTAATATTGGTAGTATCCAGTCATGCAGTCCCATGTCTGAAGCGGGATAGTCTAAGAACATTTGTACCCTATGAGATAGCCTAGTGAGCCAGAAAGTATCTGAAAATCTCTCTTTCTGATGTGGTCTCTCTTTATTGGGAAACAAAAAACACTGAAGCCTCCCCCCCACACACACTCACACACACACAAACCACTATATTAGAAATTTCATTACTGCTGTTAACAATTATAAATATTTTTATTTGAAAATAAATGATTTATAACATATATGGTGCAAAAGAAAAACTGAGATAAATAATTATATAATAATACTATAATATAAATGAATAAACTTTATTTTTATATCCTACCCTTCCTATGGAGCTCAGGTCAGGTAACAACACAATAATATAAACAATAAAAACATACAGTCATTTCCATGTCCCCCAAACAAATTTACAGTCAAATTGGGGGGGGGGTGGCATTTCAGAGTTCCTGGAGCAATCTTTCTAATTTCCCAGCAGTACAACCAGCACTTTTTGTTGATCTTTCCAGGGCAGAGTCTGCATTTACTTTGTTTATTTCATTGTCAATGCTGTTGAATTCAGATCGATTTGAACTGGGTCTTCCTCTTCCCCCCCCCCATTGAAACAGGAAAGTATTCTGCACGTGGTTAGGGTAGTTCAGAGGGGGGGGGAGCCAAGCCTCTTTCTTTTCTTGAAGGGGGGGGGAGAGGAACCAAGCAGGGAGCCTCTTTCTTTTCTTGGGGGGGGGGGAGAGGATCGGAGAAGGCAGAGGAGGGATAAAAAATCCAAGACCGACAGAAGTTGAGAGAAATTAGGGGCTTCTCCTTTAAGGCAAGCTTGTCACATGGCCATCTTTGGCCAATCAGGGCATCTCTACCACAGAGGTTCAAAACAGCCTGCTTTCTCAATCTGAATCTTGAAATAGTGAGCATTAGAAGCACTCTAAGATATCGCACATTAAAGGTAGGGTCATTCCGGATCAATCCTTCTTGCAGCAGAAGGAAAATTTAAATTCCAAAATCAAAATGGAAATTGCATTCTGTGTAGATGGCAGGGACTGAATCAACCTGGGATTGGAATAAAAGCTCCGTGCAGTTTACACCCAGGTCTTAACTATATGCCTAGTGGAATAGTTCTGTCTTACAGGCCCTGCAGAACTGGCTCAGGTCCTGCAGGGCCCTGATGTCTTTCAGAAGAGCATTCTACCAGGCTGGAACCAAGGCCAAAAAGGCTCTGGCCCTGACTGAGGCCATTTAACTTCCTTTGGGCCAGGGATCCTAAGCAGATCTTGATCTGCTGATATATTAACTCTTGGAGGGGGGATATAAGGAAATAAACAGTTCTGTAGATGCATTGATTCCAGACCCCAGAGGAGATCAGGGCCCTGACAGAATCTAAACAGATCTGCAGGGCCTGCAAAAGGGAGCTCCTCCACCAGGCATTTGGTTGAGGTCAACCCAAACTATTGCTTCCAATTGGCCTCCAAGCTCCCCCCCTACTATGACTGCTACTAATCTGCCTAACCCACTGGGTGGCAGTAAGAGTTGAGCTGAGGCTCTTTGGCAGTTCCATCATTCTCTAATGAGAGCCAGTTTGGTGTAGTGGTTAGGAGTGCGGACTTCTAATCTGGCATGCCAGGTTCGATTCTGCGCTCCCCCACATGCAACCAGCTGGGTGACCTAGGGCTCGCCATGGCACTGATAAAACTGTTCGACCGGGCAGTGATATCAGCGCTCTCTCAGCCTCACCCACCCCACAGGGTGTCTGTTGTGGGGAGAGGAATGGAAAGACGATTGTAAGCCGCTTTGAGCCTCCTTCAGGTAGGGAAAAGTGGCATATAAAAACCAACTCTTCTTCTTCTTCTTCTGCTTCTTCTTCTTCTTCTTCTTCTTCTTCTTCTTCTAATGTTATTGTTGTTATAATGTTATTGTTGTTATCACCTGTTGTTACCATATGTTATCTGTATCTTTTTCCTGTTTCCTGTAAACCACCCTGAGCCTTCAGGAAGGGCGGCAGATAGATAGATAGATAGATAGATAGATAGATAGATAGATAGATAGATAGATAGATAGATAGATAGATAGATAGATAGATAGATAGATAGACAGACAGACAGACAGACAGACAGACAGACAGACAGACAGACAGACAGACAGACAGACAGACAGACAGACAGACAGACAGACAGACAGACAGATTTAAAGCTTTACAGGTTAACACTAACCCCCTTGACTTTGCTCTGGTCTCCAATCTGGAGCCAATGCAGCTGGGTAAGCTTTGGTGTCGTATGTACCATCCACTAGATTCCTGTGAGGACCCATGCTGCTGCATTTTGGACCAGTTGGAGTTTCCCGGGAAATCTCACAGAAAGTCCTGTATAGAACGAGCTGAAGAAATCTAATCTAGAGGTGACTACTGCATGGATCACCTTGGCTAGGTTGAGACCCAGGGGTCGGCTGTCTTGCGAGTGACATTTGTCATCTGAGCCTCCATTGAAAAGGAGGTATCCAGTATCAGCACAAGCTCTTGACAGAAGGTACCAGCTAGGGTTGTGAGCATTGGCGTCCAAATCGGCCGTTCTAGGCTGGCGTAGCCAGTGCTGCGCCACAAGTGGTTGGGGAGGCATGGGCACTGGTGCGTAACTTGGTGCACACACACAGGCACAGCCAATTTGGACACCACCATGCACAACCCTAGTACCAACATTAGCTGGGCTCCATCAAGAGCTGGGAGATATATCTCTCTGCATGCCGACCCAGCCACAGGACCTCTGTGTTGGCTGGATTCACCTTCAGCTGACTCCACTTGAGCCAGTCCTCCATGGCCTCCAGGCATTTGGCCAGGTGGTCTAGGGATGTTGATGGATGGCCATCCATTAACAGAAATAGCTGGGCATCATCAACATACTGTTGACACCTAGCCCCAAAACTCTGGATCAACTGCATGTAGATATTAAATAACATTAGGGAGAGTATCACTCCCTGCAGGACCCCACAAATGAGGGCCTGTCGATAAGAAATACTCTTATATTGCCACTGCTCTGTCCCTGACCTTGGAGGAACAAATGCTGCCACTTTAAGATATGCCTCAAATCCCCATGTCAGCTAGGCAGTGGGCAAATATTTTATGATCAACCATGTCATCAGTGTTATTTTTCTTGTCCCAATCCCCCACCTCAACCTTTATTTAAATCAGTAACTTATATGGTTTTATAGCAACTTTTCTCAACTTTTGTACCATTGAGAAACCCCTGGAATATTCTTCAGGCTTCAAGAAACTCCAAAAGTGGTGGAATCAGGCAGAATATGGTTGTAAAGCATAGCTGTGTACATGCCCACCTGGGGCCCACTTCCCACCCCCTCCAGGCCCACCAGTTGTAATTTGGGGGGTGTTGACATGACCATCGATAGTCACATCTCCTGATAAATGTTTAACAAGTTTTTTTTAATATATTTTAAATATATTAAAATATATATTTAAAATTAATTCACTCCCACCGATTTGGAAAACCCTTCCAGGGCCATCAAGTAACCCCAGAGTTTCATAAAACCCTGGTTGAGAAAGCCTATTTCACAGTGTTAAATTACAGTGGCAATTACCAAATATAATTGACATATGACTATAGATTAAAATGAGTAATTGGCATAACCTTTTCATTTAACACTATAGCAATGTGACAATTACTACTTTTTCTTAATCCTTCTGGTAGTTTAGGGAAAGGCAGCCACAAGAAGCAAGGATGGGGGAAACTACCATGTGGGCAATTCATTGCCACAGTGAATGCTTCTGTTGCAACTGCAGCGCAAAGAGCACAGAAAATCATCCACATGTGGTTGAAGTCCTGGTCTGAGGTCCAAACTGAAATTCTTTGACGGCTCTTTGTATGCATTCAGGGACAGTGCAAGATGGCAATCTCTTTGGATTCTATCATACATACACTGACTGGGAAGTCTTTAAGCAGAAAGGCAACTACAAGAACTCACTGAGCCTTCTTTCTTTGTGATACATCTAGAGAGAGAGAAAGCGATATATGGCCTGCCAAAGCTTTTCTTTGCAAGACCTTGGGTTTCTTTTAATGGTGTAAACTTTTAATGTAAATAATAAGTTAGATATCTACTGCTGGGAAATTACATTCCATTTTTTTCCCAATTGCAAAATGGGAATAGGTTTTCTTTAACTAGTGGAAAAGGTCTAGTCTCTAAAAGGTTTTTTATTATGGTGTGCCTCAGGACCTGACTTTGAGACATTTATCTTCTAAAGAAACAGTTTGCAACAGCTGCACCCCCAGCTCTAAATAATGACTTGGTACTCAGGAACTGAAGGAGGTGCAGCATCTTCTTCATTGTGTCACTTTTAGCACAGATATTATGCTTTATGAGCTTCACCTATCAAAATAGTTTGGGCTACAGACCCTAAAACAGTGAGGCATCAATAAATCAATCAGCGTGTCTGAGCTTGTTGCCTTGAGTTCTCTCTACAACGACCTTATAAGTCATATTAAAATACACAATAAAACACATGCTAACACAAATACATCATAACATTTGATCTGGGGATGGCTGTTCCAAGGCCAGTGTAACAGCTACTGAGTATTATTCATTCAAGCTGAGGAGGAAATCAAGCCAAAGCTAAACTAGCATGTCCCAACCTTATTTACCACTGTGTTGGTTTGAAATCTCAATGATAGAGAATAACACTTCCCTTGAACAGGTTGAATAAAAGCCAATAACTTTTGAATAAAAGGTTATTTTAATTTAAGACATTTTAAAATCTTTTAGAGATTAACCTAGCTTTGATAAGATACCTTTCAGTGTAATCTGAAGGATGCTTTTCTGGGAGTATGTTTCCATTATGTTCCATGGAAAGCATTACGCTCAGTGAATACCAACATGCTGGTGATCCCTGGGCCTACAGAGTTCCGCCTGGACTCCAGCTTGGTGGAATGAGTTGCCAGTTGGGATCTGGGCCCTGATAGAGCTATCAAAGTTCTGCAAAATGGCAGTCTTCCACCAGGCTTATGGTTGAGAGCATGGCAGCCCCAAAATCCAGTTGGGCCTCTCTGTCCCTCCCTCTTCTCCCAATTTTATCTTAATCATGCTCTCTTTCCCTCCTCCAAGGGGATCACCAATGACTAACTAGCCTGGCAGTGGATAGCAATGGATAGGGGAGTGGATGGAGGGTAAGCATAAGTATTGTTCACAGTTTTTATGATAGTTTTATTGATGTTTTATGAATTGTGGATATTTTATGTTGTGAACTGCCCTGAGCCCATTTGTGGTGGTATACAAATTTAATAAAGAATAATAATAATAAGTCCCATTATGACTCTGTAAATATATCTTAAACATGTTAAAATCTAAACTTATAATCTCTCTTGAAACAGAAGCTATAACCAATTCTACTAAAGCCATAGAACAATCCACATGTGACTTCTGAGATTTAAATACTGTAGGCCTGGGGCTTTATTATTGTACATACTATGACTATACAGACTCTGTTCATCAACAGCACAGACATTTACTTTTCATGCCATGGAGAAAGACTGCTCTCTGCAGCAACTGCAAGCCCCTCTTTCCAGAAAATTATGAACACCTAATTATAAAAAAGGCACAATGTGTATGAAACAACTAAAGCAAAATTCATACATTTCACAAACGGTTCCCGAAACAAACATAAATGCCATAGCCCAAACAGCATGGAGAAAGAATGGCTGTTGTCTTTTAATTGTGCCACTGGGTATTATAAAACCTCTATTTAGCTGCAAATAGAGTTGTTATAGCAATCAATTAATATGTACAAGATCAGAAAATGTATGAAATCTGAAACTTCAAAAATTGATTTAAATGACCTTGATATACATCAATCTGTCCTGGGGTTGAATTAATTTTGGAATCCAAGTATTCCATCAAACATTGGGGTTTTTTTGCAAAATTTGTCAATATGTTGATCAGAAAAACTGTTATTACTTGTAATTTCTGCTCAAAGATAATACTTCTATTGGTCAAGCTACTGAGGCCACAGAGCCAGCTTGGCGTAGTGACTAGGAGCGCTGATAACTAATATGGCAAGCTGGGTTTGATTCCGCACTCCTCCACATGCAGCAGCAAAAGCTGGGTGACTTTGGGCTCGCCACAGCACTGATAAGGCAGTTTTTCTGAGCAGTAATATCAGGGCTGTCTCAGCCTCACCTGCTTCAGAGGATGTCTGTTGTGGGGAGAGGAACGGGACGGCAATTGTAAGCCACTTTGAGACTCCTTCTGGTCTTCTTCTTCTTGAAGTAAGTCAGCATTTAGAGACCAAGATATAGGGAGGGCATTGTTTACTCCAGGGTCAACCTTTCATCAGAGGAAATGGGCCTTTTCTATCAATAGTTGCTTACTCCTGATACCCAGCATACTTTTTAACCATTAAGAGCAGGTGTTAATATTCCTTACCAGCAGCACGTAAAATGTTAAAGTTCACAGATGAATGAAAATTGCCCTCCTTCCTCAGGATCCAACAAGCTGACCAAGACAGAATAGTAACAATAGATGATAAACAGTATAGAGAAGGATAAATCCACTGCAGCTTTAGCCAAGCTCTCATGCAGCTCTACCAAACACAGGAAGCATAGGAAGTCAATTTACACAGCACTCTCCTACCAAGGGACCAAGCCCTATGAAGATAGGTTGAGGGACTTGGGAATGTTCAGCCTGGAGAAAAGGAGGTTGAGAGGGGACATGATAGCCCTCTTTAAGTATTTAAAAGGTTGTCACTTGGAGGAGGGCAGGATGCTGTTTCCATTGGCTACAGAGGAGAGGACACACAATAATAGGTTTAAACTTCAAGTACAATGATATAGGCTAGATATCAGGAAAAAAATTTTCACAGTCAGAGTAGTTCAGCAGTGGAATAGGCTGCCTAAGGAGGTGGTGAGCTCCCCCTCACTGGCAGTCTTCAAGCAAAGGTTGGATACACACTTTTCTTGGATGCTTTAGGATGCTTAGGGCTGATCCTGCATTGAGCAGGGGGTTGGACTAGATGGCCTGTATGGCCCCTTCCAACTCTATGATTCTATGATTCTATACTTCTGGTATAGTCTATTAACATGGCTGACTCAATGCATCTTAAGCACTGGTTAGGTGTTTCACCCTCATGGCCAAGATGATCTATCTGTATCTTATTCTGAATCCAGAGATCACCACAGAGAACATTAGTTTGCCATAGATCACTCCATATAAGGATATGCCTGTTGACAGTGTTAATTGCATAAATGTGGTTGGGAAGAGTCATGGCCATTGGGTCTGTCATAAATATTATACTCAACACATTAATTTTTTCTATTTTCAGGAGGCTTTTGCATTGACTTTGTCCTACTAATTGCATGCAGTTGGCATTCTGAATAACTCATTTGCACCTAAGGCATTATCTCCTCCCTACTTATGAATGACTATCTTTTCAGCAGATGTGATCAAAATTCTAAGATAACAAAGCCCATATCAATCTCATACACACACCTAGGTACTGGAGAATTTCCAAGATACTAAGTTTTGAGAAATGGGCAGCTCTGTGATAATTCACATACAATGTATAGAAATAGATCCAGTCCATTAATTATGACACTACTATATAAAAAGTATTCTGCTGATGCAAAATACCACCGTTAATAGACTGAATCTATAGGATCCAACTCATGTTCTTGTTTGTACAAACTTCCAATTGATCTTTCAGCATTTTTAATTTGTTGTAAACTATAACATGGTGGTAAAAAGACAGAAAGACAGACAGGCTACTGCAGAAGTCTGTCCAGCGGTTTACATTGCACTACTGTTGAAATATTTGAAACGGAACACAAACTAGTTTAGTAATCACCATCCATGATTTGTCATGAACGCTGGAATCACATGGGCTAAAATCATATCTTGAAAAGTGAAACTGGTGTGCACTTCTGATTACATAGCAGTGCAACCAACAGGCAATGAGTATGCCTGGGAAGGCTCTGGCACCAGCAACACACAACCAAATTCAATATGCAGATATCAAATGACTAAAGCCTAAGGACTGTAGATGAAGGGTGAACTTCCAGAGATGTGGCAGGCAGGCAGCAGGCAGGCAGGCAGGCAGGCAGGCAGGCAGGCAGGCAGGAAGGAAGGAAGGAAGGAAGGGTTTCCCTGAAAATAGCTGCCCTTTCCTTCTGTAATGTTTAGTAATGTTAAACATCCCCATATCTGCACTATATTATTGGCTACTGCTGGTAAGGACAAAGAAAATATCAAGTGTTCTGATGTTATAACAACGGTAAGTATTACTACAAGTTTTGTAGGAGCCAACTAAACTTGTAGCTGCTGCCCATAGCAGGAGACACATGGTTAGCATCACATGGGTAACCCTGAGAGATTACACCATCTTGGTTTAGTGATTAATCTGGAGAACCACTAATTTGGAGAACCGGGATTGATTCCCCACTTCTCCTCCACATGCAGCCAGCCAAGTGACCTTAGGCCAGTCACAGTTCTTTCAGAGCTCTCTAAGCCCCACCCACCTTGCAGGGTATCTGTTGTGGAGAGAGGAAGCAACTGTGAGCTACTTTGAAACTCCTTCAGGTAGTAAAAAATGGGGAGCAAAAACCTAGTTCTTCTTATACCCATGACTTGATGATGATGGTTTCCATGCTGAATTTCTCACAATTGGAAAAGAATGTTTACAACTTAATTTGCTCATAAATTAGGATGCTACAGTTATGATAGACACTACTAAGAAAGCATCATCTTCAAAACAGAATAGCTTGCACATACCATGGTGTGGAATTCATTATTGGGCTGTTTTGCCTGATTTCAGTTGTTGCTATAAAATGTTCATATCCAATATCAGTTATTGGCACCCGTTAGCATTTCTTTCTCTCTTAAAGCTCCATCCTCACTCTGCCTTCCAGACTCCCAATAAATTGTTTCAGTTTTTAATCTTCAATCTTCCATTTCCAATTTTCATTTGGAGATTTTTATTCAATGGACACACACCTACTAAGGATACCCACAGGCGAGAGTGGACAAATGAATATGTGAATCTAAGGCACCAGCCCTATGTGGACGAATGAATATGTGAATCTAAGGCACCAGCCCTATTTGGATGACCAACCCTATGTGGATGAATGAATATGTGAATCTAAGGCACCAGCCCTATTTGGATGACCAACCCTATGTGGATGAATGAATATGTGAATCTAAGGCACCAGCCCTATGTGGACGAATGAATATGTGAATCTAAGGCACCAGCCCTATGTTCTCTTCCTTGATAGTAAATCCCACAAGTACAAGTACAGCCACTTTCTTTCAAGTACTGATGGGCAGCAAGTCTCCAGAAGCAAAAAATGTATTAACCTGCCATGCAGTCTCTTCTGCCTTTCCTCCACTTCTGCAAATATACTGCATTCTGAAATTATTATTAACAGCCCGTGAAATCCCATTGTAAAATAAAAGACCTGCAATTAGACTGCAAGGAATTGGAAGAGTCACTGTCTGATGCGACTACTCCACAAGGACAGGAAGCAGCCAATGGCTCGTGCTTTCTGCTGTGCCTTCTTGCAACGGAAAATAAAAGATGGGACTTCTATACGTTTCTGGCTTTTGTCAGCTGAAGCCAGATCCTTGAAGTTATTTTAACATGTGGATAGCCAGGCTACACTGAAGACTGTACAAGGTTCTGGGCTTTTTTTTCTTCTTCTTCCAATGCTCAGTGAATAACTAGAGTGTAATTGGGAAAAGGGTGGGGAGAGAGAAAAGGGGGATGCTTGTTTGCTGCTTGATCCAGGAATGATTAAAGGTAAAAGTTTTTCAGACATTACAGACAGAAAAGGGTATAGTTAACACTGCGTTAAAAAGAGAGCCTTCATAAAGGGCCAGTACTCAAACTACTATTAAAAGCATCATGCTTGTTAAAACCCGTAAAAAGGCAGGAAATCAGTGAGTGAAATGCAGCTTCTTCACCAATTACTGAAAGAAGTGTACACCTTAAAGCACTCTTTGAATTGTGTCAGACCAGCCTCTTTTCTGCTCTCTCTCTCTCTTCAGCCTCTGATAGTCTTTCTCTCCTGTCTCTCCCCCCTCCCCCCCCCCTCGGTCTTGTGCCAGACCATTCATTGGGTACATTAGTAGTGGGGGTGGAAGGGGGGAGGGGAGGGCAGTTTACAATGCTACACCAAGTTCACTTCTCGCTTGTTGTTAGCAACCCATTTACAGCTGAATGACTGTGAGCAGAGATAGCTCAAAATGACTTTCTCTCCCTCTTCACTAGCCCACTTGTTTTTGTCCGCTCTTTCTTGAAAAAAAAAAGAAACCAAAGGAAATAATTGATCAACTGAACACCCTCCACCTTCAAGGCAAATGCATATCATCCACCTGGTTAAAATTCCTCCTCTTTCTTTCTGTTTTGCCATCTCCCTGTATCCAGGGTTCTTTCCAGAGCTGTTTAAACAATACTTCATCAAATGCAGCCTGAAGCAAATAAAAAGCACAGTAGGGTAAATAAAAAGTTTTTTAAAAAAAAAAAAATCATAGGCTGGAGGGTAAGTACTTTTATTCCTGTACTTTCATCGCCTGGGGAATTATTATTCCATTGCTGGTTTGGGCAAAGGGGGGAGGAGGGGAAAGGGAGCCGCCGAGTTATTCACAAAATGGATTGCTCTTCTCATTGCTTTTCACTCCTATGGCTTCTCAAGAGTCCACTGATTACAACAAAGTGTGGCCATCTATTCCGTCTTATTGACAAAGGTCCTTAATTACTGCTGCAGCAGTAATACCTGCTATTAAATTCTGCTAAACAGAGGCTGCAAATTAGCTGTGGATCTCGGTAACCTTTTGTGTGTAATTACAGGCAGTAGGATTGACGCGGAGGAGGGAGAACTGACCTCAGCCACAGCAATGGGGAACTTTTGTTTATCACCTGCGGTGGAGGCCAAAATGTGAAATGAAAAGCTTTCCCTCCGCCGAAGGCCTTCAGAAGACCCAAGAAAGCAACAGGCATTAAAAACAAACTCTGCTCTATATTTAAAACCATCTTCCGCAACCGCAGTTTTGACTTACAGCTCATTAACCTAGCAGGTTGTTCCACCATGCGAGCTGTGCAAAGTTTAAAACGGCAAAAAATTAGGCTGCCTTTTTCAGGCAGTCTGTATTTTATGAAGGCCTTTAACCTGCATTTAAGAGCTGCTTGATTCAATTGCTTGTTGCAAAGAGCTTCCAGCATCTAAAAATGTAGTGTCAGGCACTGACAAAGAGTTCTTGGATGAAACAGAGGCCATCTATGCTATTTGTCCCTAGGCCTGGCTCCACCGTACACCACCTTCATGATAATACTCTAAGCAGGGCACAGGATCTAAGACTTAGAAATAGCTCATTATTTTATACCTTACTGGATTTTGCCATGGTATTTGTTACTTGGTGGTAGAAATCACACTGGGCGATGTATTCAGAGTTCCTAAGAGCACCTCTGTAAAACTGGCCAGGTTGTGCATAGATACAGGTTACAGATACAGATTATACCACACTGCCTTGGTTGAGGGCTTACACAATGCACCCAGTGCAGACAAGCAGCACAATCAATGTTGGGACAAAACTTGCCACTCACAAAGAGACAATCCTCAAAGCCTACTAACTGAAACGGTTCTGGTTGTTTGCTGAAGCACTCTAAATGATCTTGCCTGACACATTTTGAGTATTATATGCTGTTCATTAGAGGCAAACTCCTTTTTTCTACTTATTGGTCACTTTTTGTCTCCTAGGTAAAGAGCTCCTTTTTCTATTGAAAGGACACTTACCTCTTTGTTCAACATCCTTTGAGGTTTACCTCTTCATCTGTTGTCGGTAGATTGGTGCTGCCCTCCTTCTTTCTGTTTGTGAGTGTGCCTCTTGCATGCAACTTCCTTCTGCAAGACTCCCACTGCAGCTCAGCCTGAGGAGCAAAAGATAATGCAGCTCTGAGAATACTGCTGTAACTTAAACTTACAAGATAGCCCTGAAGCAGGCCAACCAGAAGAATACCAAATTGAGTAGGCATATATTCTAGAGTTTTTTTACTGCCTTTTTTAGTCCCACTTTATTTTTTAAATTTTAACTTCATTTATACCCCATGAGCCTCTTGTGGCGCAGAGTGGTAAGGCAGCTGTCTGAAAGCTTTGCCCATGAGGCTGGGAGTTCAGTCCCAGCAGCCGGCTCAAGGTTGACTCAGCCTTCCATCCTTCCGAGGTCGGTAAAATGAGTACCCAGCTTGCTGCTGGGGGGTAAACGGTAATGACTGGGGAAGGCACTGGCAAACCACCCCGTATTGAGTCTGCCATGAAAACGCTAGAGGGCGTCACCCCAAGGGTCAGAAATGACTCGGTGCTTGCACAGGGGATACCTTTACCTTTACCTTTATACCCCACTTTTCTCACCAATGAGGACTAAGAGACTTGCATCTTTCTCCTCTCCATCATAATATCCTCTTTTTTTTCACTTTTTTTTATAATAATTTTATTGTTTATTGTTATATAAAGCATTTACAAAGAAGTTGTAAAGAAAAAGCGACCAGTTGATATGGTTTGCCATCTCTTTTAACATAGATATTTAGTTCCCATCACATATTATTCCTAATCTAGAAGTTTTTACCATTTTTCTTAGCCAAGTGATTGTTAATACATATGAGAGTATGATCTGTTATAGGAATACATTCTGTTATTATCTTAAATGATATTAGGTCAGTCTCCTTCATAAATTGGCCCTGACCCAAGAATTACTACTGTCGTCTTGTTAATGCCTATAAAATATGGTTTGTCATCCTCTTTTAGCATACATATTAACATACATATTCAATTCCCATCGCATATTAATCCTGATCTAGGAGTTATTACCATCTTTCTTAACAAAATAGTTGTTGATACATAGGAGGGTATAATCTATTATAAGGATATATTCTATTATTGTCTTAAATGATATAAAGTCAGTTCCCTTCATATATTGGACCTGTCCTAAAGGTTACTGCTGCTATTTTTCCCACAGGAAGCCAGGAGAATACTCCATTGTTCAGCTCATCTTTCAGGTGGTCGCAGAAAATGAAATTGTATTTTTTCCATAGTAGAGTATTTCTGATTGTCCTTCTGTCAGGGCCAAAGAAATCTCTTACTTGATTCTTGCTTGTAATCGCCTTTGAGGGGGCTCTGAATCCTTTGTCAATCTGGATCTCTTCCTCTGGTCGCACAGAAATATCTCCTGATAGCTTCCTAGTTGCTGTCGCTTTTGAATAGACTCTTTTTATTTTGCTGATCCAAGTCATTTCCTGCTCTGAATAGACTTCCAGGTTTTCGGTACTTTCCTTCCTTGAATCTGTTTTCGCAGGTTCTTTAAAGGTACTTTGGGTTTTTACATCTCTGGCACTCTCTCCCTCCAGTTGATTAATTAAATTTGGAGTAAGGGTTGGGAAGGAGACCTGATCTCATTCCCGGTCCTAGGCCTAGCCTAAGCTTTTCAGTCCTGGCCCCTACCTGGTGGAATGAGCTCCCGGTTGAGCTGCGTGACCTGCGGGAGTTTTCAGCATTCCACAGGGCCTGTAAAACGGAGCTCTTTTGCCAGGTCTATGGTTGAGGCTGGGGTTAGCAAGGTAGATCTACTGCCCTCCCCCACTTGGCCTCTGGGCCTTCGGGCTCGGAATGAACATAGTTGGACCTCCTTCTACACCCCCTCCCTTAGTTATAGGGATTAGGAATGAGGTTTTTCCACCATGTTGGGAGTATTTTAAAGTCTTTTAATGGGAGTTTTAATGGGGTTTTTAGACATTGTGACCTGCCACGAGTCGTTTAGGGAGTGGCGGGAAACAAATCTAAATAACAACAACAACAACAACAACAATAAATGTAATTCTGGAGATCTCTGGGCCCCACCTGAAGACTGGCAACCCTACATGATACACCACACTGTATGGCTATATGGCAGGGGCAAAATTAATGAAACAGGAAGCAAACAAGAGCCCCCCAAAAATCAGAGGATTTTTATGTTTCTGTTCTGGATTTCCATATTGTGTTGGGCTCCTGGTAACAAAATAAGAAGCCCAAGAGGAAAACTGGAGAGTCTACTATGAGAACAGCAGTTAAATTTATAGCAAGAAACATATTAAAAGGAAAAAATTGCATAATTATATAAGGAATTGGGATTTATATCAAGATAATTCTTACCCTCTGCAATGTTTATCATCAATATTTGATTTATGCTGAATTGTTATATGGAATTATGAGAACAGCAGTTATATAGCAAAAATATGTTTTAAAGGGGAAAAAAATTTTTAAGAAATTTTTTTCTTTGTAAACATACTGAAATTTGATCTATACTAAACTGTTAATTTGAATTATTATAAAATGAGGTTTTGTTCAAATGTCGGTATAGATACATAGAGCCTGTAAAATACATACTGAAGTAAGAAGTATAATATAAATATTGGCATAGGGATAATATAGTAATAAACTCTTAAATATGATGTCAAATATTAGAAGTTGTTTAGGTTTAAACAAGAGGACCACAAGGTGATTTGAAGAGGAGGAGAGGATAATTTAGATCTTTATTATTCTATTATATAATGAATAATGGTCCCTAAATCTTATGCATAATCTCCTTTTTTCTGTATATGTTTGCTCTTTCTTGCTCTCTCTCTCTCTCTTTCTCTCTCCCTCTGCCATCAAGTCACAGATGACTTATGGCAATCCCATAGAGTTTTCAAGCTAGAGACATTCAGAGGTGGTTTGCTATTGGCCTGCAACTGTGTAAGTTCTGCCTTTACACCATCTTCATGAACTCCAAACAAGAACCTGCTGGTTGCTACAACAAATTTCTCAGTGTACATACTGAATACCATGAATTCTTTTCAAAAGTTTTCATCTAGGGCAGTGTTCCACAACCCCCAGTCTGTGGACCGGTATCAGGCCCTGGAGACCTCGGTACCAGGCCGTGGCGGGGGGAGGGAAGCACCGGCACACCAGTGGGCACGCCTCCCTCCCCCCCCCATGGCATGGCACTCACTGCGCCGGGAGTGATTGGCTGCTTCGGCAACCGATCACTCCTAGCGCAGTGAGTGCTGCATTGCAGGGGGGAGATGCGGGCGCAAACGTGCAGGCTCTTGCATCTCCCTCTCCCCCCCCCAGTCCCCAGTCCGAAAATGATTGGGAACCACTGATCTAGGGAAGGAGTATTGCTGTCTCATTAAAGAAGATTCAGACAACTCCTAGTAGTGTTTGTTTATCTCTGTCTCAGAGTTTTCAAAAGTCTGAATACTCTGGCTTTAATTTGGAGAATTATCCCCTTCTCCAGGCACCCTCCAACCATAAACTACGATTAGTGCTTGGACCAAACCATTTCCTAGCTATTAAGGACCACAAAGGTTATATGTGAAATTGTAATCAAGGACTGTTCCAGGTTTTTGGGAGTCCTGTGCAAAAAGTTCCCAAGGGCCCTCTCCCATTCTCTGCCTATCACCAGCCCCCACTTGTGCCTGCCTCCCTTGCCTGCTCAAGAGCCTTCCAACTGTCCTTGAGGCTGCCTGCCAGAAACCCTGGACTCTGGCAACTATCCCACCTCATGATATGCAGGTGCCAGCCCTGACAGTGATCTACAAAATGTTCAGGCAGGACTCTCATAGCACTCATCTGCTTGGGAAGACAGGGTTTCAGGAATGATTTTTCCTCCTGTGGTACAAAAACCTGTCAGTATTTTAGCCAAAGTGACAACTCTCTGCTGTGTGCCTCAAAAGCCTGGACAGCCTCTAAAAGGCAGGCCTCAGCTGCCTCCTTCCCAGGAGTGTTCCCCATGCTTGGTTGATAATGTCTCTGGGTGTTATGACTGTGAGTGACACAAAGAATGGTGATTTTCGGTTTGCATTCTAGCACTTCATCAGGGCCTACAGAACCAGTCAAACTCCACTAGGTACTGGGAGCTTGAGCCAGAGGCAAATACTGACAAGTCAGCAACTGGCAGTGGAGTTTACAGTGTAGTAGAAGGGGGCTGTTGGCTGAGGTCTTGGGAGGGGGGTGACAAGCAGATGGTATGTATAAAGGTAAAGGTAAAGGTATCCCCTGTGCAAGCACCAAGTCATGACTGACCCTTGGGGTGACGCCCTCTAGCGTTTTCTTGGCAGACTCAATACAGGGTGGTTTGCCAGTGCCTTCCCCAGTCATTACCGTTTACCCCCCCCCCCCACATGCTGGGTACTCATTTTACCGACTTCGGAAGGCTCTGAGTCAACCTTGAGCCGGCTGCTGGGATCAAACTCCCAGCCTCATGGTCAGAGCTTCAGATAGCATGTCAGCTGCCTTACCACCCTGCACCACAAGATGGTATGTATGTACGTGTACAAATGACCTGCTTTTCAGATTAATTCTTTACATCTTTGCTGTATCTTCATTGGAAAGTAGTATCCTGGCAAATGGTTGCCAGTTTGGTGTGGAATTAAAAGTTGCCCTTAATATCAGTATATAAAGGCATGAACTGTAGAAATACAAAATTAGTTCACATGCTAGATCTACATCTTGTTTTACATAGTGAATGGAGTCGTGATTACAAGCAGAGATAATTCATATTTATCCCATTGTTTTTGAACTTCACAGTATCACTACGACACCTTGCAGACACTGAGTTGTGATATATATCCCTTTTCTGTAGCCAGTTAAGCTCCCTGAACTTGACTTCTGGGGTGGGGGTAGGGGGACTCTGGAACAACATGGGATGCAAATGAGGTTCTGCATGGGAAGGCAGAACTGGCAAAAATTATGCACAAGAAGAGGATCTCACCTTTTGTACTAAAGTATTCCCTACAATTAAGCATTGTTTTCTATATACTATATTTTATACTATATTCTATATTTTCTAAAAGTGGTGTTCATTTTATGATTCTAGCCATTCAATATTTTTTTCTATTGAGACTTTGCCATGAGACTTTTCTATTGAGACTTTCCCTACAATTAAGCATTGTTTTCTGTATACACCCCTTAAAAGTGGTGTTCATTTTATGATTCTAGCCATTCAATATCTTTTTCTATTGAGATTTTGCCATCAACATTTTGTGCATCTTATGCACATTTTCAGCATCCTTATATGCATTCAAGAGGATTTTATTCCTAAAGATGAAAGATATCACTCTGCTGGACTTGAGAAATGGCAACCCAAGGATATGATCAGCAAAATTTATGGTATACACTTTAAAAATATTCAACATGCATTTCCAGCAGAGGATTCTTTTCTCTCCCCCTACTTCTCCTCTTAGCTTGAAAAGCACCAAGGTCCCAGCAGACCCTGTAAAAATATGCAGCACTCTACAGCTCAAAGGGCAACATGAGCATTTTCTAAATTGCTTGCCTATCAAAATCGTATTTGGAATTGTGTTTCTTAAGTAGATGCGGAAATTTACATTACAGAAAGGCAGAGTGACATCAAGAAAGAGTTACTATAACTGTTCGGAAACAGCTCAGTATGGCAAAGAGGCCTCTGAGGATCCTTTGCAGGGCCCTGAGGATTCTGGTTCTGAAATGCCAGTGAAAAGAAGGCAGAAAGCTGCTAATTAAATATTTAAATGGCCATAACTATATATATGTACATAAAGAGAAAATAACTTCTAGGGACTTCCTTGGCAATTCAATTCTTTCTTGCAGCACTAGACAGGCTATGTAAGAGAGAAAGAGAGAGAGTGAAACAATGAGTAGCGTTAAAATTTCAAAGTATCGAGTGCGGTAAGCATGAGGTGTGAACAGAATTGCTGTGCTGAACTATGAAAGCACAATACATGTCCTGATTGCATCAGGGTTTTCTATTTGCCAGTTTAATCCTCCTGAATTCAGTTGTTGCCCATTCATCCCTTCCACATCATCTTTCACTAATCTGTCAACCATTTTCGACAGCCAAACCAATTTTCCGTTTGCTCAGGACTTTGCCACAAGCAGCATGTGCTGCTAATAAGATTTTCATTTGGAATGACGCCATGTTGGCCATGTTTCCTATTGTATATAAATACTGAGATTTAATGGCTTCGGGTTTTGTTTAATGTTAGCATCAAGAACTTTGGCGGGGGGAAGGAAGGTCTAAAAACCCAAGCCCCATAGTGAAATGCGGTAGTGACAGCTATTTGCAAGGTTAATGTTGTGGAAAACAACATCCATCTTTGAAACAGTTTAATTAGCCCCATCTAGCTGACCTCGCCACATAATGTTGTCAAATGTGACGTGCATCAGATTATTGGGAATATGGAGATCAATAAATATGCAACACCAGTGCTTAGAATGCTTCTGGCATCATAGCCGTACAAATGCCATCAACCATTCGAAAGAGTAGCTGTCATCTGTCAAATGTACTAGCAAATAGACAGGCTTAAGGGGGAACCTATCAGTAAAAATAAAATATATGAGTAAGAATGAATTAGACATGGAGTGCAGAATAAAGGGCCTGGTGCATTAAAGTTGCAGAAGAAGGAGAAATATCTCAGATACACGCCTGTTTCAGTACCATTATTTCGTATAATTCCCAATCAGGCACTATTACTAGTGGATTTGTTTTATTTAGCCCCATTCTATTTTTACATCTCTAACTTTTTAATAAGACCCAATGAAACCCTAATCCTCTCCAATCCTGTCAGCACATTTACACATCCAGGAGATGCACCTGGTGCAGCCCAACAGAGAAGCCAGTTGAAATGTTGTAGTCATGACATGTAGGCCTTTCTCTGCAGAGTTGGTGGTGTTACCCTTTTGTGTGTGTAACAATGTCCAATATCTTTCCAAGACAGGATAGATATGCCAGTGTATCTCCCACGTTGCACTGGTGTAAGGCTTAGTCGCCATCCTAAGCCATTCAGAGGATAGGATGAGGCTACTTTCCTCCAGGTGTGACCACTTTGAAAACCTGTCTTGGGTAGAAAAGGAGGAGGATACAAATAACATAAAGTGAGGATGATCATGACCTACTTTACAGGCTGGTTGTGAGACAGTACAAGTTTAAGACTGTAGCACTCTGAAAATTAATAATAATCAAGTTGTATGTATAAATAATTATTTTGTTAAAAAGGTAAGAGGAGATAAGCTGCAGATAAAAAGATCAAGAATAAAAATTGATTAAGAAAATATTTCATAACTAGTGAAGTTCAAGGCAGATTGATTGAAATTGCCAATTTAAATCATTGATTTAAGTCATCAAAAAGGTCTCTGATATAAATCACCTTCCAACTTCCTGATTCACATTTTACCTGAACAAGGGTATATACTACTTTATTGCTATAACATAGGCATGCAATTAAATAAGGCCTTTAAGCTATGCAGGACTATAATTCAAAATTTCTGATCATACAGACTGTCTTTTATGCTAGAAAATGAATATCCAATTGAAAAAACAATTGTTTTTGATACACATAAGGATACTATACAAGATCACTTAGTTGATCAAAATGCTTAGTTAACAGGAAGTTCAGTGTTTATCTGTGACATGGAAGAATAATATATGGGCTGTTAATATTCATAAGTAGCACAATGATGGATGTGACCTATCATGTATCATATTTAAAAGGCCTGATTTTAAGTAGTTATTTTTACAGACCAATTAATTTATCCGGATTTTAACTAATTAAACCTGTATATGCCATCAGTGTGAAACTACCTCTGCTTTTCACTCGTCTTGAAAGCCTCCTGCTGGAGTTAACATAAGTCAGCTGTGGCTTGACGGCCCTTTACACACACACACACACACACACACACACACACACACACACACACACACATACCACTTCCATCACCATCATCACCAGTGTGGCTTCCAAATACGTTAATGGAGCATGATAAGGTAGCTCAAGGAGGAGCAAACAATATTGATCCAAGACAGTCACCTCCAGAATAGATTTCTGTAACTCGCTCTATGCTGGCTTGCCTTTGGGCTTGATCCGGAAATTGCAGCTGGTGCAAAATGCAGCTGCTAGAGTCCTCACAGGTACACCAGGGAGTGCCCACATCCAGCCTGCGCTGAGGCAGCTGCATTGGCTGCCAGTTGTCATCCACATCTAGTTCAAGGTTCTGGTTTTGACCTTCAAGGCCATACGTGGTTTGGACCCAGCATATTTGAGGGACTGCCTGTCACCCTATCCGCCCCGCAGGGCTTTATGTTTTGCGGGTACTAATCTACAGAAGAAGAAGAAGAAGAAGAAGAAGAGTTGGTTCTTATATGCCGCTTTTCCCTACTCGAAGGAGGCTCAAAGCGGCTTACAGTCGCCTTCCCATTCCTCTCCCCACAACAGACACCCTGTGGGGTGGGTGAGGCTGAAAGAGCCCTGATATCACTGCTCGGTCAGAACAGTTTTATCAGTGCCATGGTGAGCCCAAGGTCACCCAGCTGGTTGAATGTGGGGGAGCGCAGAATCGAACCTGGCATGCCAGATTAGAAATCTGCACTCCTAACCACTACACCAAACTGGCTACTGCGCATTCCCGGATCCAGGGAAGGGCCTTTGCAGTCCTGGCCCCAACCTGGTAAAATGAGCTCCTGGAGGATCTGTGGGTCCTGTGGGAACTTTTGGCATTCCACAGGGTCAGCAAAATGGAGCTCTTTCACCAGGTCTACAGTTGAGGCTGGGCAGCAAGGAAGGTTATGGCTCCCCCTCCCCCATAGGAATGGTGGTAGCCATTTCCATCTGCGCCTTCTGCTCACCCTTCCCCTCCAGAAAGCATTATTGGGATTGTTATTTTATGTCTGCTTTAAGGGGTTTTATTGGAGTTTCATCCAGATGTTGTAACACGCCTTGAGCCTTTGGGGAGAGGCAGGCAATAAATTTCAAAAAATAAATAAATAAATATACACAATACACCCTAATAAAAGTAATATAGCATTTAAAAGACACAGAAACATCTATTAGAACCACAGACATCAACATTTTATCCATGGGAGCCAAAGGACAAACAGGGAGAAGTTTTACATCTCCTTTTAAAAGAGCTTAATTCCAGAGTTGGTACTATAACAGAAAATATTTAAGGCATTGAGCTTGCTTTGTGGGAAGGTGGTACTGTCAGGAAAACTTTCCACTCATGTATAGATTCCTATAGGAAGCAATAGTTTTTCAGGCATGGAGGTTCCAAGAAAGTAAGGGGTAAAACCAGTACTTTGAATTGATCCCAGAAAAAAAACCAGCAAGCTCTGTGAACACTGTAAAAGTAGTATATAAGTGTGCTGCCCCACCCAAATCAGAGGCAGGCAGTTATATTCTGCCACAGTGGATGTTTCTGATTTATCTATCTGCTTGTTTATTAGATTTTTAGTAACCAATCATCCAAAAGGTCTCATGGCAACTTGCAACATTACAACCAATATGGTAAAAAAGCCATAAAAACAAATAACAAGTATGAAATATTAACATTAGAACATTAACATTAAACTGCTTGGCTTTCACCATGCTACTATTAAAACATATTGGAAAAATATGCACTGACCATGGTGTCCCATATAGCAATCTGATACAGTCCAGGCCATCTGACCCAGACAAATAAGGAGCCAGCTTCCGGTGCAATCATGGAGGCTTCTTTATGATAGTGCAGAATCCAACCTCACTCCAAGGCTCTTCACAGAGTCTATAGCTGTCAGCTAGACACCACCAAGTCTCAGGAGTGACCCTCCAGCTAGCATTTCAGTCTTTCTCAGCCACATGACCTCTGTCTTACATGAATTCAACTTCCCCTCCAACCAGCTTCCCCTTAGCCTATGTGTCCAGGCACATAGTAAACCAACTAAGAGAAGTGTCCCTTATCCCCAGGGAGGCAAGGCAGTCAGTCAGGATTAAATAGCCAACTGTACTAACAGCTGCCGATAGATCCAGAAGGATCAACATGATCAATATCATACCTTTATCCAGATGTAAATGGAGATTGTCAGCCAAGCAAGCAGTGTACAGAGCAGCAAATGCAGGAGGTAATGGGAAGGATGCAGCAGCAGATATTTACATGAGATTTTGAAATAAGGTCATTAGAACAATATGTATGAGCAATAGGACAGAATATAGCTCCTAGGATAAACAATTCCTTTCATAACCAGAAGGACCACTTATAGAAGAGGCTCTTTCGTGGGTGGAAGGACACCTCTGGATGCAGCCCTTTATTTTAGAAACCCGTTGAGAATTCTGCCAACAGTATATTCTGCCCTCTGCTCTATGTAGGCTTATGCTGCTGCATTCAGTTGACAAAGATTATGTAGGACTTTTCAAAACATTGATTCGTAGTTCTGAGACTTTTGTTATTAGCTGCCTCGGTACTAGGGGAGTTTCCCAGCTAAATTATTGATCTGGATCATTCAGCATGGAAATGCTGAAAACATGCCCCAAATTACTTGAATTGGGCATTGTTTAATATGCCAATGAATGTGGTTTAATACCAACGTACATATACATTTATTAAGAAATAAATGCTTGTCATTCTTCTTCAGTGTCCACTGCTGGCAAATAGATGTCTTTTTGTCTCTAAAAATGCTGCTTGTTTTGTAGGAAAGGAGGGATAAACAAGAAGTAGAGTAGTATTTTTTGAAGTATACAGTTATAAGGTACTTGGCTGGTAATTTGCAACCTTGGTACACAACATACCTTTTAGCAAGCCTATTTATTTCTCAGGGAGAATGCTACGGTACTTACGATAAAGGCCTCTGTTGGACCTCTTCATCAATAGCAAACCTTTAAGCACAGCACATCTCATAAATAGGAGTTCCACTAACACGGACTTCAAAAGGATAGAACCTGATAATTCAAAAATAGAGCTATATTAAGTGTTCCAGCAGTCCATCCATAAAAGCAGCCTTATATTCCAAACGCCTCCTCTGTGCAGTATGACAGCCTATTAGAATAATAGCAGGGAAAGCATAATTACAAGTAATCATAGACGGGAAAAGAGCTAGTTGTTTTTGTAGAGTAAAATGCCTTCCTGAACCTGGCAGAAAATGCAACACTAGTTCTAATAGAGAGGGCAGGTAACCATAGAAAATAATCACCGCACAAATCCTGGACTATTTCCTCCTATTTATTTTATTTAAAATAAAACATTTATATATCTTAATCTGCTTCCTATTTAATAACTTAATTTGTTCCCCTGGCTCATCTCAAATCTACGCTTTCACAACCACTATTTTATTAATAGTAACTGTTATATTAATATAGTCTCCACTAACCCCATAGACTCAGAAGAGCTTAGAGTATCTAAAATATAGAAATACTGAGATAAGAGCCCATAAATGTCATGGAAATTAACAGGGTACACAATACTGCCAGCACTGGAGAGCCACATCGGTGGTTCAGGGGAGAGGTCTGCGTGGCACAGGTTCCTCCAAATTCCCTCCCTTCCATCTGACTTGCCACAGCAATCATGGTTTCTGCGTACAAAGCAAAATAAATGTCATCAGCATTGATAATGGTGTGTCCACTCATCTCCCTTTTACACAAGCGTTTTAGTCGATCAGCGCAGAAAACCATTCATTTTACCCTTCCCTGAAAGGATTCAGGTATTTCTTTCCTGTTTATAAATGGTACTGATTTTCAAAATGGCAATACTGTATGGAACACCATTATAAACCCTAAACCACCCAAACTTCAAAGACATTTCCATTGATCAACTGCCCTTGTTTAGTCTACCCTGCCCTGATGCTGCATTGACAAACTTATACAGAAAAACAAAAAGGGAAGAGAAGAGAGAAAGTGGGGAAGAGGAAGGAGCTTAGATGCTGTTGTTTTATATTCCAAACTTTTCATCTAGATACTTATAGTTATTCAGAATTTAAAATCAAAGAATCATAGACTTAGAAGGGCCCATGCAGGCCATCTAGTCCAACCCTCGGCTCAATGCAGGATCAGCCTAAAGCATCCAGGACAAGTATGTGTCCAGTTGCTGCTAAAAGACACCAGTGAGAGGGAGCCAATTCCACTGCTGAACTACTCTAACTGTAGAAAAAAAATGTCCTGATATCTAGCCAGTTGTTGTTGTTGTTAGGTGCAAAGTTGTGTCCGACCCATCGCGACCCCATGGACAATGATCCTCCAGGCCTTCCTGTCCTCTACCATTTCCCGGAGTCCATTTAAGTTCGCACCGACTGCTTCAGTTACTCCATCCAGCCACCTCATTCTCTGTCGTCCCCTTCTTCTTTTGCCTGCAATCTCTCCCAGCATTAGGCTCTTCTCCAGGGAGTCCTTCCTTCTCATGAGGTAGCCAAAGTATTTGAGTTTCATCTTCAGGATCTGGCCTTCTAAGGAGCAGTCAGGGCTGATCTCCTCTAGGACTGACCGGTTTGTTCACCTTGCAGTCTAAGGGACTCGCAAGAGTCTTCTCCAGCACCAGAGTTCAAAAGCCTCAATTCTTTGACGCTCGGCCTTCCTTATGGTCCAACTTTCGCAGCCATACATTGCAACTGGGAATACCATAGCCTTGACTAAACACACTTTTGTTGGCAGGGCGATGTCTCTGCTTTTTAGGATGCTTTCTAGATTTGCCATAGCTTTCCTCCCCAGGAGCAAGCATCTTTTAATTTCTTTGCTGCAGTCCCCATCTGCAGTGATCTTGGAGCCCAGGAAAATAAAATCTGTCACTTTGTCCATTTCTTCCCCATCTATTTGCCAGGAATTGAGAGGGTCGGATGCCATGATCTTCGTTTTCTTGATGTTGAGTTTCAAGCCAACTTTTGCACTCTCCTCCTTCATCCGCATCAAGAGGCTCTTTAGTTCCTCTTCACTTTCTGCCATGAGAGTGGTATCATCTGAATATCTGAGGTTGTTGATATTTCTCCCTGCAATCTTGATCCCAATTTGTGACTGCTCTAATCCCGCCTTTCTCGTGATGTGCTCCACATACAAGTTAAATAGGCAAGGCGACAGTATACAGCCAGTACCGTTCTTCATATACTTTAAAGCCATTGCTGTGGATTCTGTCCTCTGTTTCCAACAGGAATCTTTCCCTGCCCTTGTCTAAGTGGCAACCTTTCAAATACTTAAAATCAGCTATCATGTCCCCTCTCAACCTCCTCTTCTGCAGGTTGAATATTCCCAAGTCCCTCAGCCTTGCTCCTAGGGCTTGGTCCCCAGGCCCTAAATCATCCTTGTCACTCTCCTCTGCACTTTCTTAATTTTGTCCACATCTTTTTTGAAGTGAGGCCTCCAGAACCGCACACAGTACTCGAGTGCTGTCTAAACAGTATGCTATACAGTGGGTCTATGACTTCTTGCAATTTTGATGTGATGCCTCTGGTGATACAACCCAAGACTGCACTCACCTGCTTTACTGCTGCATCACACTGTTTGCTCACATTTAGCTTATAGTTTACAAGAAGCCCAAGATCTTGCTTGCACATACTGCCTATTATGCTCAATGTATGCCTGTTACACTCAATTTTCTTTTATTTCTGAGTCCAACTTTACAGTGTTATAAAACAACTAGTTTCAAAGCCCATTTGTAAAAATGGGCTTTGAAAGGGGAGTATGGGGAAGGGAGATGGGCGGGCACAGGCAGCCACCCACCCCGATCTATGGCAGGCACCCTGGCGGGAGTGGTCTGGGCAGGCCTGGTAAGGAAGGGGAGGCGAAAGGCGGCAGCCTCTGACCTGGCAGGGATCCTGGGTGCTGAGGCCGGCGCGGCCTTGGGGCTGTAGGCGGCAGAAGGGCAGGAGAGAGAGTGTAGGCGGGCGAGTTGCGGCGTCGGGCATCGGGTGTGGTCCTGTTGCCATGGCGGGCCTGGGGAGCCAGTAGCGAGGCTGAGGGGTGGTGGGCAGGGCGGCGACGGGGAGGCCGGTGCGGCAGTGGGATGGCGCGCATGCGTGGTAGAGGGCTGAGGCGGGGCTGCATATGGAAAGGGAACCAGGCATGCGCCGAAGTCCGTGCATGCCTAGTTGAGTGTAGTGCCATGGCGGCGGCCACACAGGACGCGCGGCCTAGCCACAGCGCTACCGGAAAGGCAGGAAAGGGCATTGGAGGTGCAGGACGGGGGAAAGGTAAGGCCGTGCAGAGCAAGTGTTGTTCAGGCGGGGAAAGGAACGGGCAGGGTGGGGGTGGGAAAGGCGGGGATGGCGGCAAGCGTTGTGGCGCTTCGCGCGGCTCCCCATTGCCTGCTCAGCCCGCGAGTGGCACTCGGAGGGGCGAATCAGGAGCCGCTTCGCGGCTCCTGATTCGCCCCTCTGAGTTTTTATCATGGACAGAGCCCGCCCTAACTCCTCCCCATTAGCCCTTAGGGCTTTATATTATCCACTCCGCAGGAGCAGTTAAAGATACTTTTAGCCAGTAGACTAGGTCTAGAGATCTAAACCATAGGAACAGGAGTCTATGGTGAGATTGTAGAAAGAATAATGTGCAGACTGCCAAAAAAAGTTAATTTGTGTTTATTTATCATGTTATAATGTTGAAATTTGAATGTAAAGCCAAAGCAGATCTACCAGACCTGGATTCTAGTAAACTGCACCTACAGTATTTATTTATTTATAAACAAAACATATTTATAGTCCACCTCATCTCCTTAGATTTAAAGTGGCTAACTAATTAAACAATCACTCAACAAAATAAAAACAACACATACAAAAAATAGCCCAACTAGATCCATAAATCAAATTTATCTGCACCCAATGCCCTTTGAAATAAAACCATCTCACATGCCTCCTTAGCTAAAGAAATAGATATGCCTACTCAGATATGCAAAGAACTCACCTCACAGGAGAGAAAGCCCATAATCTGGCATTTACCAGATAGTCCTAAGAAACAGTACCAAAGGAATAGGCATCCTGAAAGTGAAGCCTGACAGAAGGGTTCAGTTTATACATCAGAGCCCCAGGTGGTTAAGGTCTTTAAAGTTAAAAACAACTTTGAATTGGGCCTGGAAGAAAACAGGTAACCTGTGCAATAGACACCACAATGTAACTATATGTTTTAGGTGGCTGAGCCTAGTCAAGACTCAGAGACCACTGCTTCTTGTATTAATTGAAGCTTTCAATATGTCTTCAAAGAAAGCCTGAAATGCAGTATGTTACAGTCATCCAAATGGGTAGCATGGACTAGTGTGGTAGCATGGACTAGTGTGGCTAGGTCAACAGACTCTAAATAAGGGGCCAGACTGTGAGCTGCATGTAACTGAAAGAAGGCACCCCGGAAGTGAAATTCCCGGCATTAGGGAGCAGATTGCCCTGCCCCGATGGATTCAAAGGAAGCCCAAAGCTCCACTGGATAGTGGAATCATATGACAGCCAATAAGGAGGTGTGGCTGTTTGGTATATATTTTAGTGGCAGCTCCTCTGAACATGTTTTTGCTGCTGGTGGTTGCATATGGGGCCAAGTTGGAATTTGTGGGTCCCTAATAGGCACTGAGAGGTTCCTTTTTTCATTTGTTTCATGATGTCAGGGAGAAGTTGGGCTTCAACAGGCCTGGTGAGTGACTGTATAAGCCACAGTTCATTTGGCAAGAATCAAGAAGACCAATCATGATAGGTTAGAGATGGTTGACAAGTACTCTGAGACATCCATGATGATGGGGGCATGTCCAGAACAGCACAACACTGGCTGCAGAGCGGGGCACAGCTGGGAGGAACTAGCCTTGGTGCTGAGAAACATCTTTCCAAACCTGGTAGTGGCTGTGCGGCACATCAGGTAAGGGGCTGTGACTGGATTCCTCTGAGCACATTGTGTAGAAGTGATGACAAATGAAGCCAGCAGAAGATTATGGCTGTGTTTAGAGTCAGGGTAGGTAAGCAGGCTGCCTTAGCACAGCCCATGTAAGTATGCTAGTCTATTTAAATATGACACTGATCGGTTTTATTTAAATAAATTAGTTGCACCCAAGTTATGTCTTCATTGAGTGGGTGGATGGGGCAAGCAGTGCTGACTTTTTAATCTGCTGACAAGGTCCAAGAGCAACTTCTTAATTTGATCAACTACAAAGAACTTCTAAGGGCAAAAAATCAAGACCAGCTAAACACAATGTTCTCCCAACCAGCATCACCTCTCTCTTGTTGGGATTAAATTTCACTTTGTTTATCCTTGGCCATTTGACCAAGGACTTAAAGCACTGATACAGGAAGTTGAAAGCTGCTTTTGGAGACTTAGAAAATGAGAAATAAAACAGGATATCATCTGAATAATTGCAGCAATCTAGTAGGGTACAATGCCATAGAGTTCACTCTCTGGAGCATCTATTTCTTTAGGGGTTCTGATCTCTGTTGACTGGGAATCAACTAATATCAGGAGATCTCCAGATCCCACATGGAGGTTGACAATTTCAGATTCAAAGGATCTGTAACAGCCTGGCCAGGGGTGGATATCAGATTGCCACAACCTTCCCCATTGTTCTAAATAACCAAAGCCAAGGGTGGAGACAAGATACAAAGTCATTTCAGTCTGAGATTCAGGATTTCAGAGGTCAGGCAGGCATGATAATCTGGCCCAAGAAGTCAAGGATTTCAGCATTCTGCCAAAACAGTGTCAACATATAGCTTATGTTGCATCCATAGCTTTCAAGAGGCTTCATTATTAAATACCAGCTGCTCAGACATAATTCTGCAACAACTCATCATCACTTTCAGCAGATAGCTAATGTCTAGCCATAAAGCAAGCACTTCTTCTAACCTGTAGTTCTGCTCTAAGCCTGGACCTTTGTCTCTCTAATGGTGCAGGTGGTCCTTGAGGGCTGGCAACAAACAGCTGACTTTCATCTGCTGGAATGGAGGTGAGGGGTTGAGGTAACTCTGTACAAGTTCTCTGCTGTAAGTCTTGGTGTGCTTGTACCTCTGCTGCCTTTGATCTGTCTATATTGGCCTCTTCTTTCTTTGTGGAGTCCTCAATACTTGCTGAGACCTGGCTGACCCACAGCAGGATCTGTCTGTCACTCAAGTGACTGGCCCAAGGTCACCCAATTCTAACAATAACAACAGCAATTGATATCCCTTATCTAAAGAGCCTGAGATCATCAACTAAGGTCAATGATACTGTTTCAATTCCAAAATGATATCATTAAAATTGATCTGCATATGAGAATCCCTTCCTTAATTCTTGAGGGATTGATGGAATAAATATAATGTTATATCACCTTACGTTTTCAGGGATTTCCGAATGTACATACCACAATAATATTCCTCCTCCAAAATAATGCCAGATACACAGCAAACTTCATATAAGGCCAAAAAGAAGAACCTGTAGGTATCGGTCCTTTATTTCTGCACACAGGCACAAACAAACATACAGTTCCAAGAATATATATTAAAGAAGAACATGAGCAAAATGCACTCTTAAAGAAAGCTGAACTTCAGATGCTAACAATAACCAGCTGCATTATCATTTGTGAATTATATTCTAACAGCCAATATTTTTTAAAAAAACCTAATAATACACCAAACCTAATAATTTTTTTTTAATCAGATCTGAAATTTATGTAATCAGTGAAATTGAGTTACAATGCTTTACACAAGTATATAGGCTATTCAGAATTGATTGGTTTGCAAATATGAATTAAATGGAATTTAGATGCAAATATTGGAGCATATACAATTAATCTCCATATATATATATATATTTAATCCCAATGGAGAAGAGGGAGGGAATCCCATGTTGATTAAAATTATAAACACAATAATTCATTGATTCTTTATCTCTCCCCACCAACCATGGTTTTCAATAATTCAGTTTGAAAGAGTCAAAAATGGGAGAATTCTAAAATAAGAAATGGCAAAGGATATAAGTTTATCTTTCATTCTGTTTTTAATAGACATTCAGGCCGTGGCTCGATATTGTCAGGTGACTGATAGTAGTTCACCAGGAAAAAATGGCCTCATTGAAGTCCTTCCTCTCCTCAAGCCCCACCCTCCTGAGGCTCCACCTCCATATATTTCGCAGTCCAGAGCTGGTAACTCTAAATTCAGAGCATCTTTAATTATACACTCACTAGCATGCAGAATTATACCCTATTAAGGCTGGCCCCGTCTTGGTGCAATAATGCAACTAAGCTTGACCAGGGTTTGGTCCAGGATACTCTTCAGTAATACACACCATAAAGAAAAGGAAGTTTTATTGAAGAAATTCAAGAAAAGATGTTAAAAGCAACCCACACAGTTCCTGTGGCAGTTCAAATGCACAGAAAATAACAAAGCTAGACTGGCAAACTACTTACTCAGTGCTTACAACAGAGATGTTGGTTTCTTATAACTGAAGCATGATGTTCTAGAGCTTGCAGCAATAGTCTACATGTAGCACAGGTAAAGGTAAAGGTAAAGGTAAAGGTAAAGGTAAAGGTAAAGGTAAAGGTAAAGGTAAAGGTAAAGGTAAAGGTAAAGGTAAAGGTATCCCCTGTGCAAACACTGAGTCATGTCTGACCCTTGGGGTGACGCCCTCTAGTGTTTTCATGGCAGACTCAATATGGGAAGGTTTGCCAGTGCCTTCCCCAGTCATTACCGTTTACGCCCCAGCAAGCTCATTTTACCGACCTCGGAAGGATGGAAGGCTGAGTCAACCTTGAGCCAGCTGCTGGGATCGAACTCCCAGCCTCATGGGCAGAGCTTTCAGACTGCATGTCTTTCAGACTGCATGTCACCCCTGAGCCTCCGGGGAGGGCGGTATAGAAGTATGATAAATAAATAAATAAATAAATAAATAATAAATAAATGTCTGCTGCCTTACCACTCTGCACCACAAGAGGCTCTACGTAGCACAGGTAAGGGGAAGGACAATTAGAAATGCAAACAAAAAGGGGATATCCTCTTATCAAGGACTATATTTCATAGGAAAAGCAGGCTATAACTTCATGGTCTTCCCCATCTAATTGCAGGACTGTCTCCATGGAATATTCTGGACAGGACTAGGTGATCCCCTCTCTTACCAGATTAACAGTTGAACTGTGCAAGGTAATTAACAGGTTTGGGAGGTGATATGATCTTGGCTGATAATTCTTTATGGGAGGGGAGTAGTTGATACCTGCTAATGAGTCTGAGCATAGTGAAATGAAAGTTTCACTGGAATGTTTTTCTGAGATGGTCTCTCTCTTGATCCAACCTTAGCCCTATCATCATAGTCTATTATTTTGTAAAAGCCTATGGCTATGTACAAATAAATTCTACTACCTTAGCCCATTACACTTATGAGAGTATAACTCTGTTTAGAACTGCTTTGTCAAGTCCCCAGCATGGATTCAAAAAGGTTTGGGTTGATTTCTGTTTTGGTACTTTTACAGCAATAATTTAGCCTTCATGTTCTGCTGCTACTCTTGTCGGTCGTGACAACATCCCATATTTTCACAGGAAGTTCCACAATATATTTGAAGAACTGCTTCACAAGCAAGTACACTTGCCTCAGCAATCCCAAACTTTCCTTATATGTTCTTCCTTAGATTTCTTCTGTCTCACCTATCTTCAGAATGTCAGTTCACCCTTGGGGCTAAATTTACTAAATCTACTAATCGCTCTCCTCCATTATGAGAAGTTTGTATCTGATTACCTGATAGGGAAGAACCACATGCCTTCTATATGCCTTTTCAAACATTTTTCTTACCATATATTTGTCACAAATGAGCAAGCAATTGGCTATTGACAAGCCTAGTTCAATAGAAGAAGAGGTGATAAGGCTGAAGCCTGGGCATACTTTAATACAGCTCCTAATGGAAGACCTGCTACTGAGTTATTTTGAGAAAGGGTAGAACAAAAGTCAAAATATAAATAAACTCTAAATTGATTAAATCCAGTGATTCATTCCTGCATTTCCCTCCCCAGCAGTCCCATCTAATCCCAGAAAGTTGAATACTAAGGCTGTGTGACCTACCTAGTCTCCCAGCCATATGATCTATCTCCTATTTCACCTACTGCAACTGTACTTGCATGGGCACAAGAGGCAGGAGTACACAAGTACAAAAGTACACAAGTAAGGATGCCCCAAACCCCAGCAGTTTGTCAGTTGCAAACAGAGCTAATTTTATGACAATTTGTTGACCCATCCAGGTTACTTTGCTGTGTGCTTACCTAATGGCATAGTACAGTATGCTTGACTTCTTGTGCATATGTATTCTCACACAGGCTGACTGAGTTCTAGTCTCCTGCTTGCTGCACATAAATCAGTCACAAATCATAAATAATCATAATTAATGACTGTGGGGGGTTTTAAGCCTACCTTATGGTGTTTGTCTAAGAAATCCTTACAGACAATCATGACGGTATCAGCAGGGTTTCCTTGCATATGCAGTTGTGAAAACACCCCATGCAAACCCGGCCAATAGGCACTTGAGCTGTTTGGTGCTCAACTGTTCACTCTGGGTAATCAGCTGACCTCTGATCATAACAGTCAAAAAAGGAAGGTTCAACTGTTAAACACATTCATGGTGAAACTCATGGCATGGCATTTATATACAAAATCAGCCAATCCTCATGCTGCATGATGCACATGCATAATAATGCCATAGTGTCTGTTTCCCTAAGAAGGGATTCCCCAAATGGAAAGTTTTTTCTTGGCTCACTATATTTGCCTAACTTAACCACTCAGATTTTACCGCTCCATAACTGGAGATAGTAACAGCAGTATCTGACTCTCTGTGGTCCCAGGATTGCTTACTGGGTTCTCTCTGCCATGCCAAGACCATAGAAAAAGTGCACCCTTTTAACCAGATCCGTTTGAGATCTCCTATGCTTCTATCTGCCAGCATCAAGGTCAGAAGGAGAAAAGGCATCAGCTAGGCATCCCTCCATTATGCCCATGGACTGTGACTTCACTACAATCCTATTTTAATTGATACTTTTTAAAAATGCTATAAACCAACATGGCAGTCAAGGGTCTGATTGAAAAGCATATTGCACTGAGCAACAGAGAAGATAGCAGCTACAGACTCAGCGGGTATCACATAAGGCTGCTGACAAACAAAGTTTGTCCTCTTTCCATCACATTGCTACATCTTGCCTGCCTCCTCCTCACATGGGCCATCTGAAGAGCTTCCGAATCAGGAGCTGTAAGACCATGACATTTTATTGTTTTGCTGTTTTAAGGGGTTTTTTAAATTAAATTTGTCAAACACTTTGGGACTCTTGAAGAAGAAGAAGAAGAAGAAGAAGAAGAAGAAGAAGAAGAAGAAGAAGAAGAAGAAGAAGAAGAAGAAGAAGAAGAAGAAGAAGAAGAAGAAGAAGAGTTGGTTCTTATATGCCACTTTTCTCTACCCAAAGGAGGCTCAAAGCGGCTTACAGTCGCCTTCCCATTCCTCTTCCCACAACAGACACCCTGTGAGGTGGGTGAGGCTGAGAGAGCCCTGATATCATTGCTCGGTCAGAACAGTTTTATCAGTGCCATGGCAAGCCCAAGGTCACCCAGCTGGCTGCATCTGGGGGAGTTCAGAATCAAACCCGGCGTGCCAGATTAGAAGTCCGTACTCCTAACCACTAGACCAAATTGGCTCTCTTACTTAAAATGGTGCAAATAAATGGTGTAAACTTCTCTTCGTTTTTTTTTTAAACATAGTATTGCATTAACTCATAAAAGATTAGCACTGGACAAAAAAGGTCCAGAGAAACTTCAGAGGCCTCCTAATGGAGCCTTGAGATTTTCTGGAATTATAACTGCTGTCCAGGTGGCAGTGATCAGCTCCCCTGATGAAAATGGATGCTTTGGAGGGTAGAGTCTATGGCATTATATCCTGCTGAGGCCCCTCCCCTTCCCGAACTCCACCCTCCCCAGACTCCCCCTCCAAATCTTCAGGAATTTCCCAATCTGGAGCTGGCAACCTTACTTAGGAACAAAGAGAGGCAACTGAGAGGCTGTAGTTCCAGCTAAAATGAACAGAAAGTCCCCATTTTGCATGAGCTCTTTTGTGAACAGAGCAAGAATAGAGGAGATTTTGCTGATTGTGTATCCTGGCCTCATCCAGGCCATCTTTTTTCAGAAATGCAGAAGGCTGTAGGGAGAAGGGGGCAGATTAATTCTGTTCATGATTCCTTGGCTGCTCACAATTTCTTGAATCCAACCCATTACTTTTACATCCCCAAAGTACAGCTGCGAAGAAAATAATATTAGTGAGATCCTAATTCCATTGAAATCTATGACAGGTTTCTGCACAGCACAATGCTCAAACAACTGCCGGACTGTGCTTTCAACCCATCAACAAGAATTTGGTGTGTCCTTCTCTTTGATGTTTAAAGATTCATTTTATATAACTCAAAGGTATTTGAGTAGGGATAAAAGATTACCTAAACATAAGAATAAGCAAGAATTATTATTATATGTCCATTAGCATATTATTTTCTTATTATCATTGTATTTTAATAAAAGGCAGAATCAATCGTTTTCGAATCAACACACTTAAATGACTATGCTATACCAGGCCCTATTCCTTGCACTTGCCATATTGCTTTCTTTATGAAATCTCTTCTTTAGGAAGACATTCTGATTATAGAATGATAAGCGTAATCAGAACTGGGTCTTGCCCCCCAGATCTGGAAGGCTTGGTATGCTGGTTAGCCTTGCATATGAACATAAATCCATTTCAATCAATACATAATAATAAATATTAAATAACTATGCTGCTAATGTACAGGAAGCCTAATTAAAGTGCCAACATTGGCCACACTTACATACTTGAATTTTCTCAACAAAATCCTTATTGAACGACTATTTAAAAAAATAATTGCATTTGCAATTAGAAACACTGAAGTTACATTATCGATTTTCTGCTAAAAACCTTTTTAAGTAAACAAGCACAAACTACATTCATTAAATGTAAGTGCTTGGAGCTATGGTGTGAAATTCAATTCAGCTATTATCATGAATTACACTGATTATTGCTGTAATTATTTTCTCTTGGATACAACTGCATTTCTGTTCTTTGGTAGGTCTGTTGGACATATATGTGCATTTTATAACTAATAACTCGACTGTAGTTTCGGCAATTACAATCACTTATACAAATCATCGTGCTGAAATATATGGACCTCGTTTTTAAAAAAAGTTTAAAGCAAAACCACTCTTCTACCTTTGAAGTAACTCATGTCATTAATGAATGGAAGCAGTAGGAATAAAATGCATTAGAAAATGCTATCATTGTGGTTGATGTCCCTGGGTATTTTTGGATAATATGGATGTCAGGAGATGCTTTTCAAAAAGTAAGCATAACCCTTTTCCTGAAATCGTACAGAGCATCCCAAACGATACTTTAATGATACTTTAAAACAAATACAAAGAAACAAATGGAATTGAAAAAAGTACAAGTTATATTAAGCTGAAACAGAGTTCTCCAGTGACAACTTGCTATGCTTCAATACTTGACATTGCCAAACTAGCTGGGACTAGTTCCATGAAGCAGCAGCTTGCTTTCACCAAATTCCCCCCTCCCTCATGTGTGTGTATATAGACTGTCTATTGTGGTTACAAAAATAATTTGTATCTGTATCTAGATAGGAAAGAGTTGGTTGGACATGGATCTGATTCAGTATGGCATATGTACTCATGTCTGTACTAGTCCCTAGAATCTTTGTGCTTTCCTGCTAGTAGGAAGGGGGGAGGGTCCCTCCCTCCCACAGAGCATTCACCAATCACTAAGCAGCTCCAATGCAACCAATCTGTTCTGACACGGTACAAGGCAGGTTTGTAACTTCATACAAGAAGCTTTGGATCAAGCCTTATCAGTCATCACAAGTGACATCACTCCCATACAAATAACATCACTCCCACAAACAAATAATATGTTGTAGAGGGTCAAAGAGATGCTAAAATAAGTAGCAGAATTTATGTACTTATTTATGGGATTTGAATACTGCCCCACCCGGCAAGCTGGCTCGGGGAGATTTCCAACATGTTCCAACATCAATACAGGGGTTCAAATAAAATTAATTTCTGTATTAAATAATTTAATTAGACTAATACCTCTTAAAATCATCTTGGGAGTGCCACTGAGCATGCAAAGAAGAAGAAAAATTTACACTGCTCTTCAAGTACTAAAAAAATACAACATAAAAGACACTCAAAAGAAAATCATGACATCATTCTTTCAATTTCATCCAGTACACATTGCTTTTGCTATCTTATTAGCTGCAAACCATTGGTAACATTGACCTCCACACCATCAGAGCATGCACAGCAATTTGCCAAAAAAAAAAAAAATGACAAGAGCCCATGGATCATTGTAAGTCAATTGTTCTGATTAAAGTTGAGTTATATACACTGAGTCTAGAATTATAGAAGGTTGAAAACAAACATTATCATTTTTTCCACTTGTTCATGTCACTTTGACCTTCCCTTTTGGTTTAATTAACAAACACTACTTTGGAAAGCAGGTTAATCAACAACTATTCTACTGTGCCCTGATTCATAAAACACAAAGCAAGAATCAAAGTAAAAGAGCAGATGTTTAAAAAAAAAACAAAAAACATAAATCCTTGTCAAAAATGTTTAGCTTTTTAAATTACTGGCCAAAGTATATTCTATTACTTGTCCCTAAGGTTGAGTATATGGAACTGGTTTTCTCAGTAGCTGCTAAATTAAGATAAGGAAAGATTTGAAATGGCCTACTAGAGGCATTAAACATACAATAAAGCAATAGATAGTTGAAATACCTTTTTCATAAAGAAATCTTTCTCCGGGCAATGCTGAAGAACCGGTAACACAACCTTCAATGAAAAAACACAAGTAAGATTTGTTGCATTAGTTCTGCTTAGCGAACCATAAATACTAATTGCAGGAAGAATGAACTGCCCCTCAATACTCCAGGGCAGGAAGACACAAAAGAGTCATAGGGCTAGCACAAACAATGCAGAATGGTACCACTAAAATTAGTGTAAAACTATCTTATTGAAAGTTAATAGGTTAAGATCTTTAACTTGTCTGACTTTTTTTTTAAAGAACAACCAAACAATCTATGATCCAAAGGATCATCCCTAGTGATAGTTTTAATTAATACTGAGCTTTTTATTTTTGGTGTATAGCATTTTTAATTTTGTTATCCATGGATAAAAATAGGGATGACTAGTAAACAAAATGCTTGCCTGCTTTGGTCACTTTGAGTCCTTAGGTAGGCAATACCATCACATTTTGCCAAATACGTGTTAGTTTTCAAAGATATGGGAGGCTCTAGAAATGAGCCTTTCACAATATAGTCCAAAAGTGAGCTTATGGGCCTCTTTTCTCCTATCCTATTTTTCATGGTGTAGCTTCACTTTTTAGAAAAGCCCTGAAAAGCTCAGCTTTCATAGTTCAGAGATATCTGTGGATACATGATGCTAAAAACAATCTATGAGAGTGTTCTTCATTTGAGTCCAATGCAGCCATTGGCCCAGACAGCAACCATCTTTCTACTGTGGATGAATGGTCAGGGGACCTTCCATGCCTTCATTAATCTATTTATTTGGAGCATTTGTATCCCTCCTTGTTTCCTCAGACTCAAGGCAGCTAACAATGCAACTTTCCAAGTGCCTGCCAATGGGAAAGAGTGCACACCTAGAAACCTCTAGTTCAAAAGTGGCACAGATTTGCAGCTGGAATCTATTCAGTATATATGTGAGGCAGACTGCAAATAAATACCCACTGGGCCTGCATTTATGGAGCAGTGAACCTGTTACTCTCTTGACAAGTCAGTTTTCTGTATTCTGCAATGAAGAATCATAGAATCATAGAAACATTGAGTTGGAAGGGGCCATACAGGCCATCTAGTCCAACCCCCTGCTCAACACAGGATCAGCCCTAACCTGTGAAGTCAAAACAAGAAGTCAAAACAATATTGTCTCTTCTTGGCTAGAAAGGAAAATAAGACTAGAAACATGGCCAGAGTGGTAGGGCAAATAGGATATAGAGGCTGAGGTCTTCCCCTACTGCTGCCTCCCAGCCACCACTGGTATTCAGAGATTGTTGCCTCTAGCTATAAAGGCTCCCTTCAATCATCATGTTTAGTAGCAATTGATCCATGAATCTGCCTTTTAAAACAATCTTTTAAAACAGTGGTCCCCAACCTTTTTATCACCGGGGACCGGTCAATGCTTGACAATTTTATTGAGGCCTGGGTGGAGTAGTCTTTTGCCAAGGGACGTCGCTGCCGCCTCCTGAGCCCCTGCTCCACTTGCTTTCCCGCCAGTGCCCCTGACTTCCCGCCGCCCGCTGGAGGGCACTGCCAGCAGCAGCTGCGCAGTGCCATGCCAAGGTGGAGCCCCAGCCATGGCGGCCGCTGGAGAGCACCAAAGATGAGCCGGTGGCAGAGTGGCAGGGCAGCCCCCAAGGCAGCAGCCGGGGAGGAGGACAAGGAGGATCCATGAACTGGTACCAGTCTCCAGACCGGGGGTTGGGTACCACTGTTTTAAAAGATGGCCCCATTACCTCCACTGAGAGTGAGTGCCACAGTTTAATTACCCACTGAGTAAAGAAGTAGTCATTTTTATCTGTTCTGAACCTATTTCCCGCCAATGTCATTAGATCTGTTGGAATATGCAAGATCGGTAGTGTTCACTATTCAAGAGGATATTAAGAATATCCTGCAGGGGGCATCAGGGGAGAGGTCTAGTTAGCATATTTAGAACAGGAACTTCCTGGCATTTTTCAAATAATCTCCTGGGTCCTGATTCGCTCAATTGGAAAGTTACTGCTCCTTTGAGTACATTTCCTCCCTAACTGCCTCCAGAACAGAATAGATGAAGAGCCACAGTTACTTAGGTCTATTTCCTCACAAAGTTGTCTCTCATCATAATAAAACTATTTTATTCTTTCAAGCAGCTTGGAAGTCTGCCTTATTTGCATATTGAAACTCTGCCAACAGAGTGCATCTAAATTCTAGAATTATTGGAGAGGGGGAGAAGAGATTATCTACTTTCTCCACCCTATAATGTCTCTCCTTAGCCACCTTTTTTCTAGCTTGGAATGTCCAAGATTCTTCAGCCTTTCTTCAAAGGAAACAATACTCACCCAGGAGATTCTTCTCCTAATCTTATGATGTGATCTATCTAGTTAAAGCGGTTGTAGTACTAATGTTAGAGCACATTATCTTTGACTTTTCACCCGATTATTTATTTATTTATTATTGTACTATGGCTGCCCCAGACAAAAAGCACTTCTCTTCCCCTTTTAAAGCTGCCTGATGTTAGAGCAACACAATGGCCATTAAAGTCAGGGGGAGTCACCCCACCAAATTATGTACAGACCTGAAGTCTCTGTCTGTTCCACTACACTGGTTCAGACTATGTGTAAAATTATATGGTAATGCAGGCAGCTGTGCCTTCGCCTGATGTACAGATGGTGAACAGAATGGAAAGCTGGAATTTTTTCAAAGATCCTCAGTTGCAGAGTAGGCTCTATTGCTGCATACTGAACTCCACCTCATTCTGTATTTACAAACCCACATGACTACCATAAAGAGCCTATGATTGTTAATTAATACATATTTTGTAGTATGGCCCAGGAGATCATAGGTCCACTGTGAACTGGCAGCTTCTAGCAGCATAATGAAATTTGGCTTATGATCAGAAAAATACATTTAGACACAAAGCCTCTGCCTTATAGGGGAAAAGCTTGCACGCTTTCTTGCTGTACTTTTTGCAATGGGCATATTGGACTTTCCCAATTCTCACAACACTAAAGCGGAATGTGAAAAAAGCCACTGCAGCTACTAAAAAATGCTTTTCCAGCACTAGGTACTGTGCTGGGCATTGTGGTAACCAGTGCAGCTCTATGCATAATGCACAAAGTTATCAGTCCCAGGTCCTCCCTTGGCATCCCTTTCTTTCTCATTTTTGCTCAAACACACCAATCAAATCGGTACCTTTTAAAAAAACTTTTTAAAAGAAATGATGAGAAACTTTTAAATGAGTGTTTGTTTACAAACTGATAATGAATTAAGAAACTTCCTGCATCTCGTTCAAGTTTACCAGGAGGAAGGTTTCAAGATAGTCTTTCTCTGTCAAAATGGTACCAGAAATAACATATGGCTGAGCCCACACAACCATGAGAAGCTTTGCTGCATCTTGATTTACAGTAATCAGAATTAAAACCTTCTAAGAAGGCAATTGATTCTGAAGGACGTAACTCTACTTAGGATGGAAGATCAGGAGGAACTAGGCTATCATCTGTAAAGTCGGAGCTGAGCATTCATTTTACTTCCCTACTCCCAGGTATAAAACTTGAGTGAGAATAGAAGCATAAGTATTGTAGTTCAGGCCTTGGGTTGATGGCTTGAGAACATAAGAGAAGCCATGTTGGAGCAGGCACTTTCAATGCACTTTAGAAGTCGATTTTCCTGTTCTGCACAGGAAAACCCAGCTGTCAAAGCACATTGAAAGTGCATTATCCTATGTGTGCAGAATGGGCCCTGGAGGTCCACCAGCAGGGCCAGAACTACACTCTGTGACATTGGGTAAGCTGGATCAAGAACCACTGGATTAGTTTCAGGGAGGGTGGTATATAAATACAAGTAATAAATAATAAAATAAAATTATTGTTCCTTCTGCTTGGAGAAAAAAGCAGGGGGAGAGAAAAGCAGGGAAAATATTTGTCAATGTTGTTGTTATGTGCGAAGTCGTGTCCGACCCATCGCGACCCCATGGACAATGATCCTCCAGGCCTTCCTGTCCTCTACCATTCCCCGGAGTCCATTTAAGTTTGCACCTACTGCTTCAGTGACTCCATCCAGCCACCTCATTCTCTGTCGTCCCCTTCTTCTTTTGCCCTCGATCGCTCCCAGCATTAGGCTCTTCTCCAGGGAGTCCTTCCTTCTCATGAGGTGGCCAAAATATTTGAGTTTCATCTTCAGGATGAGTTTCATCTTCAGGAATAGGACCACACTTTTATGGAGTATTACTATAAAAGAAGAGCCTCTTGTGGCACAGGATGGTAAGGCAGCAAAATTCTGTCTGAAGCTGTCTGCCCATGAGGCTGGGAATTCAATCCCAGCAGCCGGCTCAAGGTTGACTCAGCCTTCCATCCTTCCGAGGTCGGTAAAATGAGTACTCAGCTTGCTGGGGGGTAAACGGAAGGTACTGGCAAACCACCCCGTATTGAGTCCGCCATGAAAATGCTAGAGGGCGTCACCCCAAGGGTCAGACATGACCCAGTGCTTGCACAGGGGATACCTTTACCTTTACCTTTTTACTATAAAAGAGTATCAAATCAAACTTTGCAGTTATTCTAAGTACGAAGACAACCTTCTTTAAAGTGACTTGGTTGTGTGTTTTCATTTTCTTTTTGTCTTTATGCACAGAAAATGTTGCAGAGATATATGTGAGGATTTTGCTGTGCCAAGCAGATGTGTATTATTGCTGTCAGCTGTGCTGCTGCTGGAAGCAGTGCCAGTGCTGGAGGTGGATTCCTCCCTACCCTGTTTGTCCTCCAGCAAACTGCAGGATCAGAGCTCACAGCAGCCTGGTCTGCAGTGCACAGTGTGTAAGCTGCTTTGGGTCCTCAATGAGGAGAAAGACAGGATATTAATTAAACAAAAAAAAATCATACGACATATTTTGAGTGAATAAACCCTTGTCTTAAAATGCATTCTGCCCATTCCAAAATAGAAAGTATTTTGCAGGAGGTTTTGTTTGTCAGCATTGCCACAAATTTAGGGTTTTTCTGTTGGGGGAAAATAGGGAGGGAGCAGAATTTACCACCCGCATATATCCATCAAGGGAGCTGAACCCTTCCACGGGTCCACCATGATATGCATTCAGACTGGCACAGACAGTCCCAGATCTGATTGCATCCAGGTTTGAAGCTAACCTAGGAACTGAATGGAGGCAGAAGTGCGCTTCAAGATGGCATTCTACATACTCTTGGCTTCATCACAGTGAATCCCTCTCATACACAAAAGTATGTGGATGCTTCTTTGCCATTGGAGTATCTAGTCTCCTGCAGGAATGAGCTGAAGCAAGTGTTCTGTGGCCATGTATGGGAGCTGAAGTAGTTTAAGAAAATTAACGCAGAGAGAGAGAGAAGTTTCTGTCTGGAACAGAAGGGCTCTCTGGGACAAAGCTTGATATATAGTCTAAGAATGCATATTTTCTTCCACACTGCTCTGTTTAAGGTGTCACCTAGAGATCTCTTGTTATTATAATTGATCTTCAGATGAATAAGATCAGTTTCCCAGGAGAAAATGTTTGCTTTGGGGGGAAGATTATATGATATTCTAGTGTGCTGAACTCCCTGCCCTCCATAGGCTATCCTCCAAAGATTCAGAATTTCTCAACCCTAAGCTCACGTGCGCACATGTGCACACACAGACACTCTCACATTCATACAAAAAGAATATGTCACTGCATGTTAACAGAACTGAAATCAAGAATGACGTCTTCGGGTTGCAGAAATCTTGGCCACCTCAATACAGCCTACAGTCACTACACTGTTAACGCCAAATCACAAACTGTAGAGTAAGTCACAAAGCAACCATTTTGCAGAGTGAGGGCAGCTCACATACACAGCTTCTTTACAGGCCAGCAACTCCTGGCCCATGCGGCTCACCTAAGGATACCTAAGCGTGGGCTGAAGTAAACTGCATAAGGGTGGAGCCATAGTTACTCCTGTAATTGTTTCGTGAGGGCTAGAAAAAGTGGAAGAAACTGCTGCCAGCTATGTAGCCCATTTCACTTTATTTCCAAATGGTCCAGCCCATAGCTCCTTGCATGTAAACATGTTTGAAGTCTAATAAATGACTTTATTTACCAGAGTTGGCATTTTTGGCATGAGGAGAGGAGGAGAAAGGAAAAAAAGATCCACAAGTTTCAAAATCTGGTCTCAAATCATCTTGAAGAAGCTTCCTTTGTCCAAAGAGGTCAGTCCATTGTTTACTTCCATGGGATCCAATTGAAGATGTTATCAATGTGGACAATCATCCATGAAAATCTGATTTTCACAAAAGTCTGTCCCTCAAACCTGCTATCACATTGATGGAACAATTCATGCTTTTCAGGCATGCAAACTTTTTCCTGTCTTAAGAAAAAACACAACACTTTTTTTCTTTCCCAAATCTATTTGGTTCTTCACAAGAGCAATACTTAAAGTGACATTTATCTGACTGCTTAGAACAGGGTACAGATAAAAGGTCCAATTAGGTCTTAAATGTTTACTTAATAGAAAGCCCAGTTAGCAGGCAAGAAAGACAAAAGTGTCAATTTATCAAGAAAACTGGACTTCTCTTCCAGAATAGACAATCGGACTCCCCCAGACTCACATGGAAAACAAGTCTGAATTTGAAACACAATTACATTTTCTAAAAGGACCAAAGTGCTTTTAACCTTTTCAAGGTAAAAAATAATAATAATACTACTAATAAAAATGCTGAGCTTGGTCTTGAAGCGGGTGCTGTACTATTTTTCCCCTCTTGGTTTTTGTTTCATTTTAATAATGGGCTTCATCTGTTTCACGGTCTGTGGCCTCTTCAGACCTTCAAGATATTGAGACAGCAGATGCTTCCTAAATGGAAAGGAAATTGTAATGATGTAAAATCCCCATTCACATTTTTTTATACAACTACAAATTGTATAGGGCAGGTGGGGCAATATTGCTAACTGCAGAACAAGGTAAACCTGAATACAAATAGACAAATCACGCACCCATCGTGATTGGAAAGCGTTAGCACCCGTTTCCCGGTAAGGCAGAGTACAAAATGTAACTTTTACCAGGGCCTGTTCACCAGAAGAAAGCTAGGAATTACCATGAGCATTGACTTGCCCCTTAAATGAAACCTTTGCTTTCATCATTACAACCTGGCTTTTAGTCTCCTTAAAATTCCAAATATAACCTGCTGATTCACAAATATGTTGCAACGAGAACTAGTAATCAGAGCTTTATTGCCAAAGTGTATCCAAAATACTGTATGTCTCAATTTATTAATATCTCCAACCCTGATTTGATTTTAAAGCAATCTTAATATACCATTCTGAAGCAAAGTAAGAAATTTTGTCTGGCTACTTTATCCAAGATATTTTTACTGCAATTGAATTAGAAAAAATGGTTTAGGGATGCCAGTCCCCAGATGAGACCTGGGAGTCCCCTGGAATTACAACTCATCTCCAGACTAAAGAGATCAGTTTCCCTAGAGAATATGGCTGCTTTGGAGCGTGGACTCCATACTTCACTGAGGTCCATCTCAACCCTAAATCCCACCCACTCCTGGCTCCACCATGAAAGTTTCCAGGTAATTCCCAACCCAGAGCTGGCAACCTGAGGTTTATCACTTACAAAGATCAAAATCTATGGAAGCAGGAAGCATGCCTAAATCTCACGGTATCCTAAGGGGCTACATTTTTCTGATTCGACCAGGGCCAGGGCCTTTTCGGTCCTGGCCCCTACCTGGTGGAACGAGCTCCCGTGTGAGCTGCGGGCCCTGTGGGATTTACCAGCTTTCCGCAGGGGCTGCAAGACGGAGCTCTTCCGCCAGGTTTTTGGTTGAGGCCAGGGTCAGCGAGTGAGTGCCAACATTCCCCCCCCCCGGACCTAGTAAGTTAGATCTCTTCCCCACCCTCCCTGCCGCTCTAATAGCAGGGGTGGGAATAATGAGAGCTTCCGCCATGTTGGGATTGTTTTTAAAGTTTTTAATGGGTATTTTAATGGGGATAGGATTGTTGTGACCCGCCACGAACCTATGGGGAGTGGCGGGAAATAAATCTAAATAATTATTATTATTATTATTATTATTATTATTATTATTATTATTATTTATTGAAAACTCACAGATATCAATGGTACTTGGACATACCAAGTACATTCTGGATTGCATTCAATGTAAATCAAGGGACAGTTGTACAAGGAACTTCCATTCTACTTGTTCAGTACATTAACACACCACTAGAAGTGTAAGAAGCAGCCAGTAAGGGATGGATACTGGTTTATCAGAAGTGTTACATGCAGAAAATGTTCCTATTTGTTTCCATGTATGAGATTCCATGGTTCCCTAGCTTTTCTGAAAGGATGTGGGGTACAAACCTAGGTTGGGGATGCCCTCAGAAATACTTTGAAGGTCAATTTGAGATGAACATATTTATCAGCATGTCTCTAAAGTAATTTTTTAGTTGAAAGGCATAGTTAGGAGGCAAAGCAGGCAGACTGCCACTACTGAAGAACACAAAACCGCACCAGCTGTTATAGTAATTTTTATATTTTGGCGATGAAATGAATTATGTACACCCCAGCATCTGTTCACTATGATTGTCCTGAGTGATCACTAGAGCTTGGGCAGGAAGAGTAAGTAAAGAAGTCTATAAGTATTGTTTGATGAGGTCACTCTTGAGCTACGGAGTACTTCACATTTCCTATCCTTTGCTGGAGAAATTTGACTTTAGTCACCCACACCTAAAGAAAATAAATGTGTCAGCTTTGTCCATATGACATAAAGCTATCTTGTCCAAATGCTTTGATGTCCTTTTATCTGTAAAACAAAAACAAAAAAACATTGAAACATTGTAATATCAAAAGTGAGAAGTAATATCAAGATCAGAATCAGTATGCACAAGTGGTTGCAAGAATCAGAAAGGTACATTTCAATTGGTACTGCCAATTGGTTTGTTTAGCAACTGGAATGCTTTTGCCAGAGATCCAAGCAGAGACAGGTGATGAGGTATTTTTATAAGAAACACTCCGTTTTGCTTTTTAATCCACAGTTACTATTCCTGAGAAAGTTTACATGTTCAAGAAGAGGGCACACCATTGATAGGGTCCTTTCTCCTCGCTTAAGCTCCTTCAACAATGAACTGGAGTCATGCAAGAGCAGATATAATACAAGACCCCTTCATTCCAGAAACAGAGCTAGGGGGAGAGCCATTGTTCCAAAAAGACATAAATCCCTTATCCCCACCATCTGAAGCCTGATGGAAGGCAGTGCCAATCAAGGAAGGCATGGATTTAACTATTTTATTCCTAATGCAGTGTTGAGCATCCCATTTCTAGATATTAGGGGAGAGTTTCTGCTGTTCCCCCATAGCAGAAAGATAAAGCAGTGAGTGGCCAGTAGCAGTTTTGAAAAGGCACCATTGCTGACACCCCTTCCAGCCATGGAGGAGAACCACCCTTTCAAGAGGGAATTTCAACAGGCATGCTATAGTAGCAGGCAGATACTGACAGCCAGCCTAACTGGTATGGACAATCTGCTGCTTGGTAAGGTAAAAAGGCCATAGTGACAACCAGGGAGCAATTCCCATCCAGGGCTAGCCCAAAGACTTTCAGCATCCTGTGCTAGCCACTAATCTGCCACTCCCCATACACACTGCTAGCCTGGGATGCACAGACCAGGCAGGCAAGATGTCTTCCACTGACCTATGAGCTGGGTGGGTGCAGAGCCAGGTGAGGAGAGTTGGTGGCAATCTGCTCCTCCTCCCTCCCTTCTTCATGGGGTGGGGGGGAGGAAGGTTGGACAGGGCAGTATGCCCTAAGCATCTATAGCCTCTATAGGCATGAGTGGGCATGCTACTGTCCCGCAACCAGATGGGTTTTATCAGAGCCCTACAGTGGCAGAGCTGGCAGCTGCTGGGTTTCCCTCCCTCCCTCCTCCAAGAGTCAGAGTAGGAGATGGGAGACCAGAGAAGTAGGCTCCAGCAGCCAGCACTCCCACTAGGGCACATGGGCAGCTGCACTGGAGCCTGTTGGCAGAGTTTAAATATGCAAAGGTGCCCCAGCCGCATAAAGGATAAACTGCTTTACTGAAAATAGAGCTTTGGAAAGAGAGAGAGCAAGAGTCCTAATGTCTATCTATTCTTCTTCATCTGAAGGCAAACAGGGAGGAAGTGTGCTTGAAGGAGCAGGAAGTCTCCAACTGAGTCAATCAGGACATGGGAGGACATTCTTTGAAAATATACTAATTACTATTTTCCCCCAATGCCCCCTGTAGGATATTTTTCATTTCCCTTTGAATCATGTACACTACAGATCTTGCATACTCAAACAGAGCCAAGGGCATCTCTTTGGTGTCCCTGATGCCCCCTGCCTCCTGAGGTCCTGGGTGATCACCTCGGTCAGCCTTTCTCACCCTTTGTACCACTGAGAAACTCCTGAAATATTCTTAAGGCATTGAAAAACCCCAGAAGTGGTGTCAGCAGGCCTCACCTACCTGCCATGCCCCAGAAGTCACATGTCACCAGAAGTGACATCACCCAGTTTGGTGTAGTGGTTAGGAGTGCGGACTTTTAATCTGGCGAGCCTGCACTCCCCCACATTCAGCCAGCCGGGTGACCTTGGGTTCACCACGGCACTGATAAAGCTGTTCTGACCAAGCAGTGATATCAGGGCTCTCCCAGCCTCACCCACCTCACAGGGTGTCAGTTGTGGGGAGAGGAAAGGGAAGGCGACTGTAAGCCGCTTTGTGCCTCCTTTGAGTAGAGAAAAGCGGCATATAAGAACCAACTCTTCTTCTTCCAGGCACTCCCACTGGACATCACCAGACAAGCAAGAGTTTGTCTTGCCTGGGCCCCTTCTTTTCCCACCCCCTCCAGGTCCATCACTGGCCATTTGGGGAGGGAAGGGCAGGTAGACATGACTATATATGGTAATGTTACCCTGATAATTCATGAAACCCTGGTTGAGAAAGCCCGACCTGGCTAGCACTGCTTCCACAGCAAACAGAGACAAGGAGCCACTGCTGTATCAAGGTGAATGAAGGGCAAGCCAAGAATAGCTGAGAGCAGTCTGCCACATCTACTCTGGACAGGGAGGAGGATCAGGAATTGGAGGTGGGGATGAGAGACTGAACAACTGATGGCAACAGCAACCATTGCCTACCCACTCCCTTGTATGGGATATGAGAGATGGAAGGCTGCCATTGCCTTTGGTGGCACTGATGTGGTATGATGTGGTGGGGGTTTAATGATTTGTTGCTGCTGATGCAAAGGATAAAATTATCCTTCACAAGATAATACCTAACTAATGGTTACAAATGTGTTTTCAAGAAAGAGGGGGGGGGGGAAATCTTTAAGAAATGCTGTATTTTAGACATATTCTGCTGTTCATCTGGATTGCAGCTTGTTTTTCATTTAAATTACCCATAAAGATTTTCCTGTTAAATATGATTATATTTCCATGTTACAGTTAATAGGGCTTTCAAGTCTCTGCCAAAATCTACTGCACTAGGCAGCCAAACTCAGAAACACATGTAAACAGTTTTAAAAAGCAATTTAACACTTAGTTGATTTTTGTATTATAGTTTTTGGAGAAAGATTTTGGTCTGCTGCTTTCTGAGCTTGCTGATTGTTGAGAACTCTCCCTCCCCTCCAAAAGTTATATTAATCCATGAAGCTACATTGACTTTAAAATGGTTTCCATCAGTCTTGAAGAGCTCTCCCAGTCTACGAGCATCTTTATCAAGCACAAGTAAATGAGATACATAGAGAGGGTTGGGCCCATGTATCTCTCAAGTAAGCTACAGCAAGAATAAAATACTCAAGGGCTAACTTTTAAAAATGTGGAAATTATGAGAAGGTACTACACAGGGAGAATGTTGAATATTCTAGTACAATATTACAGGATGAGATTTTATTTTCAGGAATTAGAACTAGTACAAGTAAAAACCTGTGAGACTGGCAAAAGGGAAATCACGAGCCAACTAGCTCACTCGTATACCCCTTCACTTGCTCCTCCTACTCTTCTGGCCACGCACATGAGCATCCCTACACAGCTGAGGCAGTAAAACCTCCTGCTCCTTCTCCTCTTCCTTCCTGCATCACCACTACTTCTACCATCATTGTTCATGATGTGGGCAGGCAGGCGGTGGAAACAGCTCCTGATCCTTCCCCCCTTCACTCACTTGTCCACCTTTGCAGGGGAAGAAGAATTTCACCCAACTCCTCCGCTGGCCCGTCTATCCCTCTACCTGCCTCCCCCCTCCCTTGCCACTCAGCCTATTTTCATGCCTGTCCCCCTCCACACAGCTGTGCAGAGAGCGGAAGCAGTGGCAGTTCCCGCTTGCTCGCTTCTCCTATCATCCTGCAGGACTCTATGCGGTTCATATGCAGGCTCTCCCTCTTCCTTCTTCTCCCATAGTGAACAAAGAGAGGCACATTGTCTCCACAGAATTAGGGAATTCTTTTTTTTTAGCTTTTAGGGTTTTCCTGCAAATTTGCAAAATAATCTCTTTGCTCTCTCCATGACCACATTCCAGGGATTTAGGTATCTGAAGATGGGTCCATATTCAAAATTAGGCATATTGGTGTTTCTGAAAGATTAAACAAAGCTACCATTCAATAACCAGTTACACTATGATGAATAAGCAGATCTGTACCATAAGCAATTAACAGAAGATGCACTATGGATGTTATCAGGTGGGTAAACTTATTAATCTATTAGGCTCCACAGATGGCTACCAATATTTATTTATTTATTTTGTATTCCGCCCTCCCCTGAGGCTTAGGGCAGTTCACATGCAACATAAAGAACAACACATCGAACTCAGTTTTATGTTAAGTAAAATGCAGCAATAGTAATAACAACAACAGAGAATAACTATTTAAAGAATAATCAAGCAGGTCTGTGGTTCACTTCAAGGATTCCCGGAAGGGAGGTTCAGGGGCCCAGTGTTGTTACTGGTTCCAGTCAACCTCAACCAAATGCCTGCTGGAAGAGCTCCGTTTTGCAGGCCCTGTGGAACTGTTTTAGTTCCATTAGGGCAGGGGTAGTCAACCTGTGGTCCTGGCAAATTCTGGCAGGGGCTCATGGGAATTGTAGTCCATGGACATCTGGAGGACCACAGGTTGACTTACCCCTGCATTAGGGCACCAATCTCCTCTGGGAGCTCATTCGACCAGGTGGGGGCTAGGACAGAGAAGGCTCTGAGCCTGGTTGAAGTCAAGCAGGCTTCTTTGGGGAGAAGATCACTAGCCAGTTGGAGGGGGCAAAGCGCAAAGCTCTTTGAGTGGCATAGGCAGAAAGGTGGTCCCTCAGGTACACTGGGCCCTTACCACATATGGCCTTGACAGTGATTAGCAGAACCTTTAGCCTGATCTGGAAGTTGACTGGTAGGCATTGTAGTTGTTGGAAGATGGGCCGGATGTGGGACCTCCATGGTGTTGCTGTGAGGACTCTGGCCACTGTGTTTTGGACCAGCTGTAGTTTCCAAATCAAGGCTAAGGGCTGGCCTGCATAGAGTGAGTTGCAGAAGTATAGTCTAGAGGTGACTGTTACATGGATAACTGTGGCTAGGTTTTCCGGGGCCAAGTAAGGTGCTAATAGTTTGGGTTGGTGAAAGTGGTAGAATGCCAGCTGGGCTACTCTCATAACTTGAGCTTCCATTGAGAACGAAGCATCCAGGATCACACCCAAGTTCCTGGCTGAGTGAGCCACTGATAGTTGTACAGCATCCAAGTGCACTTCCTCACATGCACTTCCTGCCCGGCCATAAGACATCCATCTTTGAAGGATTGAGCTTCAGATTACTCTGCTCAAGCCACCTCATCACTGCTTCCAGGCAACTGGCTAATACTTCTGGGGGAGAGTCATCAGGAGGAAGAGCTGGATGCATATTGATAACATCCCAGCCCTAACTTCCATACCAGTTGGGCAAGAGGGCACATAAAGATATTGAATTAAATTGGAGAGAGGACTGCTGCTTGTGAGACTCCACAAGTGAGTTGTTAGTGGCTTGATGATCTCTCTCCTATTGCTACCCTCTATGTGCGACCCCAGTGGAAGGAGATCAAGGCACTGAAGGGCTGTCCCCCATATTCCAGCATCAGCAAGGCGGCAAGCTAAAAGCTTATGGTTAACTGTGTCAAACTCTGCTGAGAGATCTAGTAGTACCAGCTACACTGACCCACCTCAGTCCAGATGATGACTAGCACTGTGTCTATCCCATGGCCAGGCCAGAAATCTGACTGGAATGGGTCTAGGAGTGTGGCCAACATACTGAATATTGTACATGAGTGTCTCTACAAATACTGCTGGTTTTCTGCATCAAGAAAAGCCCCCAAAGTTCCAAAATGGCAGTACCAAATGTATGGTCATATTACCTATGCAATGGAGTTGACTCAGCATACTGTAAAACATGCACACTCAGCTTTGCAATTAATGTTTTGATATGACAAGATGACACAAATGAAAAGAAAAAAATGGGTTAGCACCAAAGAATAGGTTATTTTCAAGTAGAAGAGAATTACCAGAAACCCATAAGTCAATCCCTTTTGTCCTTTTAATTCTGGAGATCAACACGCCCCACCTGAAGTTTGGCAACCCTATCCTGCCTCTCCAGACAAGCCTGGAAGGCTGCAAACTGGACATACATGGTAGCTGTACTTCTTCCCCATATAAGGCAAAGACAATGGCCACTGAAAGTTATAGTCCAAAATCCACTTCCATTTTGAACAGTCCAGCTGCAAGCCTTGGTAGCAATGGGGATGCAGGTCTAGCTTTGTCCAGGTGTGCTGTTTTTCAGTTGTGGTTGAAACAGCTGGAGGGAGCTCTGAAACTGTTCTTCAAGTCTGCACAGTACTAATATGCATCCTTTTTTAGTTCCTTGGAAAACACAACCCTATTTGTTTGGTTTTTAAACAAGACACTACCTGGAAAAGATTTCAAATAGAGGTGTTTTTTGTCCCATTTTCAACAAGATCAAAACACATAAAAGAAAGAAAGCCACTTTGCTGAAAACTATATCCTAAGCAGCCTTAATCTTCTTGTAGTATTTTTACAGCAGGATGGAAAGTTATCTTTGTTTTGATTTAAAGTTGCTTGCAAACCATCAAGATACTGTGAAATTTAAAGAACCAGTCCAGATGTGATGGCTGACAACATAGTGTAGGAAATCCATTCCAAGATCAAGATTTGAAGATTCTCTGTACAGATCAAAGAATACATTTTAGTTAAGAACATTTAAATGTTTCTATAATCAGATAAAAGTCAGAACAGCTAACACAGACTAACATGAGGGCAACATGGTGGACACCTATAAAATATGAAAATATTCAGATATTTACATCAGGTTTTTAAAAACTGATTGCTGAATTAACTAATTTCTTTTTGTACATCTTTTCTTCAGTTAACTTTATCTGATAACGCCCAATTCTTATAACTCCATTTCAGTCAAAATTAAACATAATGATGATCTAGAATGTATGGTAGAGGCAGGGGGGGAGAGAGATAGACTAATCTTAACACCAGCATACCTGAAATATAGTAGTTTCATCCAAATCTCATATTGTATGCTGTCTGGAGAAGAAGAAGAAGAAAAACGAACAGACAAGCTTATTGAGTTCCTGTCGCTGCACTGGAAATATCTAACAATCTGCATACCACTTCAAATGAATATGACAAAGATCTCACTGTAGCTACAGAACATATTCCACATTGCCTCCGTCCCCCAGAAAACGTATTGGATTTCCAGCCTCTTGAGGACTAGAAACATCAGGCACAGTCAGAGATAAGCACAAAAAGCTCAATTTATTACTACTAAAAAAATGAAGCATATGCTTAACTCTTGCTCTAAAACCAAGAAGGCTTGACTGATTGACTGAAGAATTGTACCCCGCATGTGCACAAGTTTTTCTAGGCAATTTACAGATATATTTGAACAAACAAGCTAACAGACTCCCTTAGCTTATTCTTGTCCAAGTTGGGATGATGGCTTTTTGACACCAGAACACCAATGTAGTGGTAGTGGGCAAAATGCAAACCCCATCTGCCACATAGGGAAACATTTTCAACAATGCCATATGTAGAGATGATGTGACAGAGTGTGTCTAAAATGTTCCCAAAAATACTAATCTTTTTAAATCTTCTATGAGGGTTTGGTTTTGTGTTTTCTTTTGCATGCATTCCATCTGCAGGCTAATCCACCCCCTGATTCTGTTAGATGTTAGACAGGACCTAGAATCCTCAGAGAAGGCGGTTTGATGCACTTGTTCTCCTACCTTGCTGATATCAGGGCCATGTTAAACTCCTTCCACCCTAGCTGCGACAGTGGGGCAAATTTAGGCTTGCCATCCTCTCTCCTGTCGGGGATAGGGAAACACTCCACTGATGAGAGGTACTTTCCAACCACCACTTAGCTCATTGTCAGGAGGAGAAAGTGGTAGGAAATAGGGAGGGGGTGGAATTGGCAGCATCCCAATGCACTGATGACATTCCCTTGCTCCCAGAAATGGGGCTAATGCCTTACAAGGGGGTTGCAGAGGGATCCCCAGCAATGCACTGACACAGCACATGAGAGTGACATCAGCACATCACCAGCAACATCATTATATCACCAGCATGGGTACCAGTTGCCAGTTAGCCCCCCTGCCAGTTGCCAGACCTTGTCCAGGCAACCTGTAAACTCTTCTGAGAAGTATCTACCCACTACTATGAGAAGAGAAGGCACGTGTAAAGTAACATGTGGAAGACCATTGTACGAAGAGGTGACAGTGAATCTTTACAGCAGCCCCTGAATTCCCTCTTTTTGCCCCTTTGCACATGGTCCAAATGGTCAATACAATCATAAAAAATTAACTTTTTGTTACTAATTCTGTTGTTACCAACAAAATGTCACTGTTTGGCCTTGCGGCCAAGGAAATCAGAGCTAAGAAGAGCAAATGCATAATTTTGTTGGTGGACATGTAAGTAAAATGCTGATTTTATGAAATTAGGCAGATTGTGAGTGGGTGGGTAGGAAAGGATGTGTATGTCTCTTGTGGCCCTTCCTTGCATACCCAGAGAATTGCTAATTGCCACTATGGGATGGTAGGCAACTTTCCTCCAGGCCAGGCTGGATTCTCATGATGTTTGGTGGGAGTGGGTCATGAAATTGGGTTCAGTGTGGGTAGTCAGGTAATTGTGAGTTCATGCATTGCACAGAGGGTTGGACTAGATGACCCTGGAGGCACCTTCCCACTCTACGATTTTATGACGTATACAATGTTTTAACTTGATTATTTACTGTAATTTGTATTGTTTTGATTTGAAACATTTTAAATGTTTAATCTATTTTATAATGGCCAATGCAAATAAACTGACTATCTGATGTAACTCCCGGTTACCTATAGCACCATGCTAGAATTTAATTGACCCCATCTTTATCACAAACAATTTGCCCCCTGCAAAGAGAGCAACAGAGGGACACAAGCCTAACCACACAGTCTGGCAGGTCCTAACTCTTAAGACACCACATAACATCAGGGGTCATATCCTTAGATTTGTTATTTTTAAAAAAATATATAAGCCTATGGATTCTAGCAACATGTGCAGTAAAAAAAAATCTACCCACAAGGAGTCTCACCCCTTATGTAGAACATCTACATAACAGAAAGAATCCTTCTCCCCAGCTCATTCCCCCCTCTCAGATACTCAGATTCCCTCCCCTCCCACTCCCCACTCACTTTCCCTCCTTACTTTTGTGGCTTCTGGGTGCCACAGCTGGGCCAGCCTCCATGGCTGGGGCCCGCACTGAAGCCTGCTTGCTGCTGCCGCCTCCACCAGTTTTCCGACACTGCTCCTGCTCTCTGAAGTATGGGAGCATACTCAGAAGACTGGGCAGCTGTGGTACCAGAGCAGCAAGTGCTGTACCTCACTGATCTGGTGCCACCATCACCACTGCAGGCCATCTACTGGCGTGCTCCTTAAGGTGGGACAATGGACTTCACATACATTATCGTTTCCGTTATAGGGACCACGCCTATAGATGTTCCACATCAAAAGATCTGAAAATCAAATATGGACTTCTCTTTACAATGTACAGAACCTTCCTAAGCCAAGCTCTACCCATCTAAACAATCTGAAATCAATGAATTAAGAAGGGTGTAATTGTGCTTAGGACAGCACTGACAGCTTCTGGCTATCTATATCTATATCTATATCTATATCTATATCTATATCTATATCTATATCTATATCTATCTATCTATCTATCTATCTATCTATCTATCTATCTATCTATCTATCTATCTATCTATATATATATATATATATATATATATATATATATATATATATATATATATATATATATATATATATGATTCTTCCAAACCTGTATAGAATTCTGCCATGCAAAAAGACAGCTCTGTTTATTTTTAAAAGCATTCTGATTACATTTCTCCCAGATTCTGCTGAACTTCTAATTAATCTCCATTCTGAAGTACGATTTTTCAAACTGAGCCACATTCTTAGCACTATAAGACAGACAGACTGTCTGCACTGAAACTATTTAATTTGAGTTGGTTGCTCCTTCTGAAAAATGATGCCGACAGAAGATAAGGAGCCAGGCACTTTAAATTTGTTCCCCCAGAACCAGTTGCTTGTTATGAAGCTTATTTGAAGCAATTGAGAACTGTTTACTTTTAAAAGCCAATTGTCCATCTTGAAGACTGTTTGCAACTGAAGTTACAACCAAAATGGCTTACGACAGAACAAGCAGGTACTACAGCTTGGATTTCTTTTGGCAGCCAGTGTTACATGTGCACATTTCTGTGTTTCGATTTATTCTCTGTTGGTTCTTGGCTTTTGGATGCCTTCCAAAAAATACCACTCTTGCGCCACTGCCTTATATTTCCAAAATATCTGGGTTTGTGGTTATTACTTTGCTCTAAATAAAACTGCATTGCATTATAAATCTGTCAAATTATCTTGGGTTCCCAACAGGCTGCATGATATACCTTGGTCAGAGTGATACAACTATCCCTGTTAGGCTGCCTGTGGTGCTTGTCTTGGTCTTCAAAGAAAGAAAAGGATGGAAAAAATGATGGTTAGGTCTGACAAGACATCCAAGAGCCCAAACATGCTACCAGCATCATGCAGACGCTACCATGTTGCTGTAGCACCTGACACAGATAGCTCATTTAGAAATCTCAGTGTCTACTTGTGTTGGAAGAAGGGAGATCTGACTCTCAAAAGCTTCTACCCTGATACTCTTGTTGGTCTCTAAAGTGCTGCTGGACTTGAATCAAATTGTTCTGTCCAACATGGCTGCACTTGGAAACTATGTTTGTTCACCCCCACTACCACTTCTGGAAAGTGAGGGATACTGACATGAGAATAATGTCCGTTGGGCTCCACAATGACAGGATGCCTCTCATTACTATTGTGCCAACCCCCACTCTGATCTACATGGCTAGAATAAGGTAAATTGACTGGTTTGGCCTTTCTGTCTTTGGCCTTTCTCATAACAAAGTCCCCAAGATAAAATTGAACTATTATATAAAAACTAAAGAGAAAGAGACCTAAAAGTCTAACTCAATACTTGCCAATGTCAGTGAACTTTGATGTGGAAATTAAAGAAAGCAAGTTTGTTCCATTATATTTCCGGTTCAGATGCCTGCTATTAATTTGGATAGTCATTATTTGAGTCAAAAGAAAAGCAGCAGGAGCAAGTTGAACAGACAAAGACATATTAACTTATCCTTAAACCGGGAGACATACCAGAAACTGATAACTTAAATTAGATTGAAGCCGCTCTATCTCTAAATAAGATCTTTCACTCAGAACAAGGAAGTGAATTTATGAAAAAAAATGAATTAAGAGGGGGAACAGTCCAAACATTCATTCAAACCAATAACCAGAATCTTTATAGATTTTGTTCTGCTTCAGGAAGCCCTTCCCCCCCCCCCCGCCTTCCATAATGATATTATTCAAGCAAAGCTGAAACTATATAGAGGTAAAATATTTCACTTGAAATGCTGCAGATATTTAACTAATTAGCTAAATGACCTTTGCATCATTTTCATCCACCATCTTTTTGCATAAATATTTCATGAATTACATGTAATCATTAGCAACATCAACTTGCGTGAATTAATTACTGCTAATTCCTATTAATAAAATGCATCTTGTAATAAATAATGTTGGTTTATTACAGAGTATCAGTCTCAGGGGCATTCACATATGTCAGTTGCCTTCTACTTGAGGCTAAGAGAAAAGTAATCAAATATCTGTAATTATTGTACTAAATATATCACCGTTTGTTTAAAATGTCAGTGCGGCTGGATAAAGGCATTTATAACCCTCTGCACTGAATATTCTAATACTCATGAGTCTAAGTGCACAGAGTAAAAGTTAAATATCAGCCTACCATGGCAGATTTCTTTTTATCTATCAGGCATGTCAACAAGCTGTTTGGAAATGGCAAAGAAGCACACTGGTTTAGATCTGATGCAAAATCCCAACTGGTGGTTTGACATGAACACAATAGCTGAGCCCAGTCCCAAAATGGCCACAAAAGAAATTATTCTCATTAGTGATGGAGATGGATGCAAAGTTTCTACAGAGTTCTCAGCACAACTTTGAATGTATTTTACCAGACATTTTGTTGATTAGCTGTTGATTCAGAAATATACTTTTCCACTTTAAGTTTACTATGCATTCTCAGTGTTCATCTGATGCTGCTAGACCTGCTTGTTCTAAGATATTGGCCTGTGTCTAATCTTCCTGCAGATTTCATGGAGTGGGAACAATACTTGGAAATTGTCATAGGTTGGAGACCTAAAGATTGCCAATTGAGCAAATATTATCTATTTGTTTATTCATTTATTCATTCATTCAATTTTTATGACCACCTCTCTCAGCATACCCATCTTGGGGCGGCTTACAACAATTCAAGAACAGTAAAATATTCAAGCCAAGTAATAACATTTAAAACCATTAAAATAGTCCTTACTCACTGTAGCTGCCAATCTTTACCATTCATATCAGTTCTGTTCCCTTCTCCTTTTCAGAGTGGGAAATTCAGTTGGGTGGCAAAAGAATAACTATTTTGCTAACTGAAAGGGAAGAACTCTCAGCCTAACCAACCAGGTAAGCCTACCTCAGAAGCTGTTGTCAAGAGGATAAGGTAGAGGAGAGGAGAACAAGGTACTTTGGGTACTAATCACAGTGAAAAGTGGAATACAAACTACTACTGTTTCCATAGCACAAAGTGTACACCCAGTGGCGTCCTTTCCCTGAATGTTATGTGCTTCTTTATCAATGCTTTCCTCCTTTTTAAAAAGAATCAGCTTCTTTGTGAACAAATGGCCATAGCATATCACTAGAAGACAGAGACTGCTACAACAGATGCCCAGAGAAACAGACTAGCATCACAATGAATAGGACTTTATTGAATTAAATATTGAAATGGGTAATGTACTCCATCAATTGCTGTTTGCTTTCCAGACAGTGGCATGACCTGCAACTGTGCACCATGGGATCCTCCATCATATCTCCAGTAGAAAGCAGCTGCAATTAAAGTCTTCCTCACTGCTATAGCTAAGCATTCACAGAGAGAACATTTGGGGAAAATATTGCCCATGGGCTTCTCTAAAGATAGATCAGGTATGGATGCTTATCCCTGCTGAGATAGTGGCTTTTCTGTCAAACATGGAGCTGTCCAGAATATATTTTAGTTGGACTAAGGCGCACACACACACACACACACACACACACACACACACAAAATGAAGGAAATGCAAAATGAAGCAAAGTGGCCAGCCCAGTAGTCTCTATTCTACCCCTTTGAAATCTGCACTGTTGCCTCTATGATCATGCCAATAAAACACTGACTAGATCCTACATTACAGATCGCCTGTCATTAAATACTTCTGTTTAAAAGCATTCAGACAGCATATTAATTGTATGGGGGTTTAGCTCAAGTCTATCTCACTCATATTGCCATGTTTAATATGGTGAGATGGTAGACTGTAATCCCTTGAATCCCTTGCAAGCCCAGCAGAACCAGTACAATGTACAAAGTGTTCAGCAGTTCCACTGCAATCATAAAGTTCCCATCTGAACCCAATGCCACTGGCACTGCAAGCTTTAAAAGACTGATCTCAAAGCATAGAGTCACAAAACCAAGTGAGGGAGTGGGATTTTGCAAGTTCTGTGCAAGAAAGGGAGACTGGCAATGTGGGGTAGAATTGTCTTGAACCTGACATGACTAGTTTGAAACTGACAACAGTGTTTCCATACATGGATCATTTTGCACTTCACCTTGCCTTGAAGTTTGATATACATGATACTGCCATGAACTTCAATGCACAAACTACCAACCAGCCAACATTTGTCATGAACTTCAGTTGATGGGCCAGTTCATGTGGATATCCCCCAAATAGTCCAGTCCCCTTTTTGAACAGATTTTCTAGTGTTTTTATTTATGAAGATACGAAGTAAAATGTGGTCTCCAGAATGGTCAAACTGGGGACCTATATTCACATGTGGTGGGATTGTACAGTTATTAAAGAATTGGAGGGGGGGGATTTTAAAGAAATAGAAGAAATTATAAAAGAAAAGATAAAAATATCAGCTTCATTAGATCTCCTCAATTTATTTCTCAATCATAATGCATGATGTAAGCAAAAAACTTTGGTTAATTTTATGACTGTAGCTGCTAACAATTGGGAAAAATGCTGAAATTTTAGTAATAAATAGTGCAACAAAATAAAGCAACTTATTACTTTAGAAAAAATAACTTATAATAGGAATAATCCAAGGAGTTTGTCAAAGGAATGAATCTAACTCAGTCTGGAAGAATTTAGTAGAATACAAAAAAAAATTCAGATAACAATGTATGGGAGTTAATTATGTAATGTGTGTAATTAGTTAATTATAACTTATATTTTATTTTTCAATGTATTGTGTTGGTTCTTGTCATTTTTTTTCTTTGTCTAATGTGTTAAAACTATTTTAAAAATTTTTAAAACAAAGTAAAGTGTGCAGATAGCATTCTGCCCAATTGCTTATTGCTTACTAGGAAATAAACTTTTACTTCCAGGGTTCTAGCCAATGAATGCAACAACACCAGGAGGATTAACAATGACTTGACAATGACTTGTTTTAAAGTTCTGTTTGGATTTGTCCTGATACACAGTTGGGTATGAATCTAGCCTTATGCCACAACCCTTGACTCTGGGCCTGAGCTTCTGCAAGGGCAGCTACTGGTGTACCAGTGCCATTGTCTTCTGCCATACCTTTATCATGGCACAACATAAGGATATTGGATAAGGCAGGGAGCCATTATCACATCAATTTTTAAATTTTTATTTATTTATACTTAGATTTCTATACCGCCATTCCCAATTGGGTTCACGGCAGTTTACAATAATAAAAAGTTAAAACACAATAAAAACCCCATAATTCCCTTAGTTACATACTATTACTGCTAAAAGGTGGCAGCCGAAAAACCACTAGCTGCTCGACTCCTCATCCAGCAAGGGGGCCACTCTCCTTGTTGACTTCCTAGACTTCCTACACTGCCACCTGCCTGTTCTTTGCAAGGCCTCCAGCCACTGAGTTGCTAATCATTATTGTCAGCCATTCAGTCATGTCCAACTCTTGGTGGTCCTTTAGCACAGCTGCCACCATGATTCTTGATTCCATACCACCTCCCTCAGCCATGCAATGTCCATGCTGATCATGTCTAACCACCGTGTTCTCTGTCCGCCTGGTTTCCGTTTTCCACTAAACAATCCTAGCATAATTGCTTTCTCCATTGAATTGGATCACATGATATGGCTGAAGTAAGTGAGCTGGAGTTTCATGATTCTGCTAATGGCAGGGAATAAACAGGAATACTTTAAATTTTATTATAAATAAACAAATTTAAAAAGCAAACAGGACAAACTTTTTTTGGTAGTAGTAGTAGTAGATAAGGTTTTTCATCAGTCTAATGTGTCATATTTTCTTTCTTCATTTGGTTGGGCTTGCACAAAGGACTTCTAAAGTTGGGGGACCCTCAGGAATGGTGCAGATACACGGGGGAGGGGGGCTGCAAGCTAGAGTAGGAATTGGTGGAAACCAACTTCCACACACTGTTGCACAAATGCTTGTACAAACTAGTCAAGCAGGAGAGGAATTTCCATCTTCAATTCCCCCTCCCCCCAAAAAATAAAGGATGTGGAGTGTGCAAAAGATGTGGAGTATGCAGGGAGGGGAGTGGCTGAGCCTCACAACTTGGTTTTAACTAATTAAAAAAATTACCTTCTAGTGTCTAGTTAATTAAGAACACTCAGTATCGAAATCTTTGTATGTTCATAGCCTAACCTGGAGATAAAACATACTGAGTGCTTCAACCTCTAAAGCTAATAGCAATGATAATTTTCCCAGGCTTCTGATACAGAGCTGAAAGAAAAATTTAAAATTCATAGTTAATTATTGTGTCTTGACCTCAAACAATTATTGAAGTAAATAAACTAATAATTGCAATGGCTTCTAAAAACACCTGACAAAAGACTAAGGGCCCCTCTTCAGGAGATAATCAACATTTCTCTCACAACAGGAGAATTCCTTGTGGGACTAAAAGAGGCAGTGGTATGCCCACTACTGAAAAAGCCATCTTTAGACCCACGAGAGCCTGACAAATATTGACCCGTCTCGCACTTTGTGTTTCTGGGGGAAATGGTGGAAAGGGCTGTCGCAGATCTAATATCAGCATTCCTAAATGAAGCTTCAATCCTAGACCCATCTCAGTCAGGTTCCCAGCCTGGCCATGGGGTAGAGACAGTGCTAGTTGCCTTGACGAATGACCTCCGTCACCAGCTGGACCGAGGAGGGTTGACGCTGCTGATACTACTAGATTTTTCAGCAGTGTTCAACACAGTCGACTGCATGATACTACCTGTATTGATGGAAGGACTTTTATTCTAATGGGAAGCTGAACACAAAAAACAGTGTATACTGTTTTTTTAGAGCTTCTTGTGGCTCTTTTTAAAAGAGCTTTCTTTTCCTAGCTTTCTTCTTTAAAGCTCTTTTAGAGCTTTAGAGCCCTATTTTCTTAGAGCTTCTTGTGGCGCAGAGTGGTAAGGCAGCCCACATGCTGTCTAAAGCTCTTCCCATAAGGCTGGGAGTTCGATCCCAGCACCTGGCTCAAGGTTGACTCAGCCTTCCATCCTTCCGAGGTCGGTAAAATGAGTACCCAGCTTGCTGGGGGGTAAATGGTAATGACTGGGGAAGGCACTGGCAAACCACCCCATATTGAGTCTGCAATGAAAACGCTAGAGGGTGTCACCCCAAGGGTCAGACATGACCCAGTGCTTGCACAGGGGATACCTTTACCTTTTTAAGCTCTTGGTTGTTGTGGGTTTTCCAGGCTGTGTGGCTGTGATCTGGTATTTTTAATCCCTGACATTTTGTCAGTAACTGGGCCTGTCATCTTCAGACGTAGGACATGGCAAAATAATATGCTCTCCTAATCTCCATTTAAATCCAGCCAACCTGTTATCCTTCACTACATCCTGTCAGTGAATTCTGTCAATCAACGACCTATGTACATATTTAGATAACTGTTTCCTCCAGCTTAATGAAGCTAGACACAATCCAGTGGAGCTGGAATCTAAACACAGACACTGATGGAGAAGGTAGAACAAAATCTGGACTGGAAATGACCTTCTGCACAACTGGCCCTGACAGGAACTCCAGGAAGGACAAAGCTAACTCCTCCCTTAGTTTCCTCTAGGCCCCCTTGAACTACATTCAAGTAGAAAATCCCATACATAACCAATCCTTTACTTCAGGGCAAATGCCACAGTCCGATTCTCTTTCCCTTTTCATACATTGTCCAGTAGGTTAGAAATAAGGAAAGGAATGGAAAGTAACGTGGAATTCAGCAGGAAGAACAAGGACAAAAACCCCTTATGTTTAGAGTCTACAGGTGCTAGTACCTTTGATGGCAAGATGTTACAGAAGACAAAAGGCCATACTGAGGCCACTGTGTAGATGGCGAGGCTGCTTGGGAAGTCCGTGAAGATGGGATAATGGAAAGATGGGACGTCAGTGAACAGATAATAGAAAGATGATCACTAGAATGCAGAGCTGTGGTGAAGGCAGGTAGAAACAGAGCCAAAAATCAGACACCAGACAGCATTTGCCTGCCTTGATTATTGCTGCCTCTCTCCCTTGTTCCCCCACCCACCTTCAGACAATGCTTCTGCTGCTTTGACTGCTGACTAGTTTTGGAATGGAATACTCTGTTCAGTCTTGGTATGAAGACTACAATCATGCTATTAGCCCTAAGGCATCAATAGCATCAATACTGTCAAACAGAACCAGGTAAAATCCTATATAATGGCTGTTTTACTCATATGATAAATGATTGCACAAACCAATGTAACCTGAAGGAAAGTTCATTCAGGTCCAGTCCTATATCTTCTTTGGTATTCCATGCAAATGTGAAGACATGAAAAGGTAAGGCCGGGGCCCTGTTTATATAATCCCATACCTTGGAATAGCAATCTTCTTGTAACTTTATTACATGTTCAAGAAAACAAACCTGGAAACATGATTAACCCTTCAAGATAGCAATAAGGTGGCAGAAGAACACTGGAACTCCTTGCCAACATATAGGAGTTGCATCTTCAGGATAAGAAACTTGAGAGAATTTCTAGAATACTTTCAAATGTGCCATACTGTGTAAAAGATGCAGACTAGCTGCATGAATCCCAAACAAGACTGTCAGCTCTGGCCTGGGAAATTCCTGGAGATTTGGTGATGGAGTCTGATGAGGGAACTCAGCAGGGATGCGATGTCATGGAGTCTATTCTCCAGAGCATAGGGGAACTATGTCATCTGGAAATTCATTGTAATTCTGGGAGATTTCCATACCATTGAGGCAGGCAATCCCTGATCCCACAGAATTTCAAAGTTGTTCTTGTCCTCCCACTCCTATAATTATTTCCTGTGGGCACTCAGACATCAAAACAGTGAGTGAGAATATGATAAGTAGTAGCCATGCAAGTAACTTAGGAGAGGGGAGTAAACTCCCTTGGTCACGAAGCCTTAAGACCAAAATAGATATGACAGTTGCATGTAATTTGTTCTCAGTTTTATAGTCTCTTCCAAAAATGAAACCGAGAAGACCTCTACAAACAAAAATCAGCTGGGGGAAATCTCCAGAGAAGACTAAGTCCCCCTCACAGTGAGTTGGCCACATTAATAATAGCCTCTGCAGCTGTATTTTTAAAAAGAAAAAGTGTCTGAGGGTCAAATCACACAACTGAAGTAAAAGGAGGAATTCCCATCTTCTGTACTTCTAGTACACTGGCTTAATATTGACTCTCATCTTTTGCTACATTCTTATTTATTTATTTAATTAATTAATTAGTTTATTTATTTATTTTATTTGCATTAATATACTGCTCTCTCCGCCAGAGTGGACTCAGGGCCGTGAACAACATATGCTCATCAACAAAATTTAAAATCACAGCTAAAACAATTCTAAAAACAATTCTAACAAATTCCACTCATGGGTATAGAGCCCAAATCCAGGATGGGGGTGCAATACAGGAGGGAGGCCAATCTGATGTTGATGTTAGCTGTTTTACTGGACTCAACCATAAGAACTCCATTTCAGTTGCTTGAGACCTTTGCAGTGATTGGGGTTATCATATTGAGATCTAAATCAAAAACTCTGTTGCCTTGCCTAACAGTCTTTTACGAAAAAAGAGAGAGCTCATTTTATACTAGAGGATTTTTTATGAGAGTTATAGTGTGCAAAGGACAGACTTTTTTTTAAGGAACTTGCAAGTTTGGGAGAAAGAAAATGGGGAAAATTTAGTTCAACAGCTTGCTTGCAATTTTGGAAATTGCAATTTGACAGCAATCCAATGGCCTGGCAAAATAACTGATTCTTCATCCTCAAGGATCATCTGTTACGCTTGATGTCAGATTGCTTTGATAGAATATTCACTGAGATGAGATTTTTGCTCCAGCTTCACACTGCAGGGCACGGGTTAAGATGTGTAGTCCTCAAAAGTGATTTACAAAATTCTATGTTCGCTGCTAATGTACTATCTTCCCCTCTCACTAAATATCTTCTCTGCTTTTTCCCTGTTTCAAAATCTTCCCCATAGAGGGCTCCATTCTACCCAGAGCTCAGTCTATTTACTGTCCATTGGATCCTAAGACTGCGTAATGTAAGTGACCTTTCAAATAGTAAAGTATTTCCTTCCATGCTAACAAATGTAAATTTAGTTATTCTGATTTTAATTTTTTTTAATCTAATGTGCTAATAAGGATTACTTGGAAGAAAACTTTTTCCTACAAATTGTGGGAGGCTCTCTCCCTAGATTCCTAAAAAGTATACCTGAGCTTTTACAATGTGATAGGCAACTGGAAGTCCATGAGCCAAATGTAATCCATGGGTGTTTACTAATGCCCCTAAAAATATGAACCAAAATGAACACTAGTTCAGGTCTGGTCTATACATACAGAATAATATGATAGTATTCAAGTTACAGACAAGTAGTACATTCTAATTCTCTCCACATATAAAATTGAGGAAATGTGTTACTCAGCTGGATTAAATAGACAGTAAATGAACTTCATAGAATATCCTATAATGTTTTAAGGAACCAAGCTCAAAGAAATTAGTTTGCACACTTTTTAAGGCTGAGGTGGAAGGCAATCGGCAAATTCAAAATGAAAGCAACCAAACTACACAGTTGAATACTTAGATGTGCGTGGTTTTTACATGTTAGCTATAGAAATTAGTTATATATGTAGCAAACATTTTATCAGACATCTAGAATTCTATTAATGTGTTCCACCATCCTGTTTAAATTTTAAGTTCTTTGAAGAAGATGATAAAGTAATAAAACACATCTAAGGAGATGTAAGGAGGATTAAAAGAAAGTGCTACTTAACTTTATAAAGATAATTAACTGACACAAAAAGCAGCTAACAAGAAAATTCAGCTTTGGACATCATCCAAGGAAATTAAACCCATGTTGCTACCACACGGCCACCAAATACTGGGCATTGGCAGAAAAACATCTATTTTATAAATAATAGCCTAACGGTCCCAGCGGACATCAGCAGACGAATAAAAGAGAGGGGGGTACAATACAGAATCTCAAGCCTTTTTCCAAAATGGTGCTAATGCTTCTCTGAAACTTAATTTTATAATTTACTGGCAGTCAAGATGGCAGGAAATAAAATAATTTGCTATATTCTGCACAACAAACCCCCACTTTTCCTGGGAAGGGTAATTATCCCTTAAAAAAAAAACGACATCTCATATTAAGCTAAAGTCTCATCAAGAAGAGAAAGAGTGCCTCATTACATGTAATTACCAGGGAATTAGAAACATCATTTAACTAAATGAGCGAATAATGCTCAGGATATTGAAGAAACTTGCCTGCACTTCTGCAGAGCACTTTAAGTCCCATTACAAAAATTGCACCTCTTTAATGGAATAATTTTAGGCCTTGTCTGCCTTTACTTTAAAAATAAAGAGCCTCCGAGAGGCAGAAAGAGGCTGAAACTACCATAAACAACTGTTGAAAAGAGCTGCTGAGTAAGAGCAGTCTCTACTGGATACCATGATTTAAAATTACTCATAATCTAACATAATCATGAAAATTAAACCTTAGGACTTGAGTTGGGTGGGGGGAGAGTATTACCATTTTTTAAAAAAACATTACTGACTTGCAATGTGTTTGTGATTCTATATTGCAGATTACAGAGAAAAGGATGCTGAGGTTAAAAGGGAATCTTTGAAACTATGCTTTAACAGTGGCTGTTGCATAGGAAGTACACTGAAAACCAAGATGGTTGGATTCTTAAAGGCTATTGGCGTCCATAATGCATACCCAATTTATCAGTGGTTTGAGCTTTCTGTGCTGCTTATTGGATTTCTCAGTGCTCCATGGGACCTAATGCCTCCCAGCACTTCTCTAAATGGTCTGGTCAGCGACTGGCAAGACAGAATGCTGGCCACCATTGATGAGATAGCTCCCCAGTATCCTCTCCACCCCCGTCTCAAGCAAGCCCCTTGGTACGCTGAGGAGCTTCATGGCAAGAAATGGGAACTGAGATGACTAGAGTAAATTTGGAGAAAGACTCATGATGAGGCCTCAAGAACTGGAATGCAGATGAAGGCCTATGAGATGGTGGGGAACAATTTTTACTTGACTACCATTGTATCCGCAAACTCATGCCCAGCACAATTGTTTCGGATAGTTCAATCTCTCAATGACCCTAGCAGAGGGACACCAAAACTACAGCCAATTGGATATCAGCTGTAAGGCATTTGTAATTCATTTTGCGACAAAATCTCGACACCTTTCCGTGACCTCCCTCCAACCTTAGACACAATAAGTGAACTAGAGGACCCTTGGCCATCTTAGGAGAAAACGCTTAAGTAAATTGAGATGATTCACACTGACTGAAGTGGACAGGATGCTAACAGCACCAAGGCCAACCACATGCCCGCTAGACCCCTGCCCATCGTGGCTTTTAAAAACATCCGACACAAGAATAAGGGCCCCCCTCCAGGAGATATCAACCTTTTCTCACTATGGGAGAATTCCCGGATAAACTAAAATAGGCAATGGTATGCCCAATACTTAAAATACCATCTCTAGACCTGTGAGAGCCTGATAACTATCCACTCGCCATGCACTTAATGTTTCTGGGGAAAATGGTGGAAAGGGCTGTCGTGGATCAAATATTGATATTCCTGGAGGCAGCTTCATTCCCATCATAGTCAGATTTCTGGTGTGGCCATGGGGTAGAAACAGCACTTGTTGCCCTAACGGACGACTTCTGTTGCCAGCTGGACTGAGGCTGGTAGCATTAGCCAGTTGCCAGGAAACAGCGATGAGGTGTCTCAGTCCTTCAAAGATGGAGGTTTTATGGTTGGCCAGGAAGGTACCATGTGAGTAAGTGCATCTGCCCATCCTGGATGGTGTACAGCAGTGGCCCCCAACCTTTTTTGGGCTGGGGACCGGGGGAGAGGGAGGTGTGGGCGCTGGCATACTGGTGCCCACAAACCAGCAGGCATGCCTCCCCCACCCATGGTGTGGCGCTCAGTGTGCCAGGAACAAATTGGCCACCTCCTGGTGCAGCTAGTGCGTTTGTGGGCACTTGCACCCGCAGCTTCCATGTGGGCTCTGCAGAATGTCCAAGAGAATTGGTGTGTGTGTGTGTGTGTGTATCCTATCAAACAAAAGAAAACAAAGGGGCTACTCCAGAAGTTCTCTTTAAAAAAACTCTTTAAGTCACTTACAAGTTACCCATCTACAATTCATCTAATATGTTTCTAGTTTGGATGGCTTTTTATCAAGCAGAGCTTTTGCTGATCTCATTGAGCTGGAATTTGGCCCATGTCCCTCTTGCTTGTGCTTTGCCATATGCTAAGAAGCATGTCAAACGATCACAAATTGCCAGTGGAGCTAGTTTTCTCATTTTCACATTTAATGTATGTTATTTCTTTACTTCCTCCCCTTTACACCTATTTTAGTGCTCTGGTCAGCCAATGAGGATCAGGATCTCTGTCATGTGCTCCAGAATACAGACCAGCCTGCATACATTTCATGACGGTTCAAGTTTCCAGCTCCATTGTGGTATTAGCTCCTTAGGAGGAGGTGCCAGTGTACACTGACTTGGCTAATGATCATGACAGGTAGATGTGAAGTTTGGGGCAAGGTTAGGAAGCAGAGTGTACCAACAAGTTTAGATATGGAAATGCTACAATAACTCAGGTTGCCAGCTCTGGGTTGGGAAATATCTGGAGATTTTGGGGGTGGAGCTGGTAGTGGATGGAATTTGGGGCAGTGAGGGATCTTAGTGGAGAATACTGCTGCAGATTCTACCTTAACAAAGCCATTTTCTCTAGGGGAACCTGGGGATCTCCAGGTCCCACCTAGGGACCGACATTGCTAAAATAACACATGACCCTTGGTTTTCAGTTTGATTTGAACAACTGGCCAGTTTTTTGCCTGATCTGCCTGTGTCTGGGGCAGACAATACCTAGCAGGGGAGAGAAAAGTGACACAATATGATTGGCATGGCTCCTTCAAAATTGCAGGAAGCAGCTCTCCCCTCAAGAGATCAACAGGAGGGAGTATCCCTGAGATTCTAGTCCCCTAAAAAGTCTTTCTGTGATTGGGCCAGTTCTGTTCTAGATACTGCTAGAGAAAATGTTTGTTCTTCCAGCTTAAGTTCTTTGGTGAAAAGCTATGTGGGTTTTAAAAAGGTACTAGATAACTTTGTAAAAGCTTTAATCCAGAGCTGCAAAGAAATGGGCGGTATAGAAATCTAAATAAATAAATAAATAAAATATGTTTTTATACCACTTGGGTTTTTATACCACTTTTATACCACTTTTGTTTTTTGCCATCTGGAAACCAGGCTGTGGCCTTCTTTTAGCTGTCCCAAAGGTAACAGCTATCCCATTGAATCGTCCATGCAGCTATCCCATTGAATCCCATTGAAACGTCTCTGAGGGTGAGTGAAAATTTTCGCAGTGCCCAACTGAGGAGGGGGTGGTAGCCAAGCCTTCAGGGCATAATGGTCTGACCATAGCATGGTATTTGCCCTGACCAGATCCACATTCAGACCCATACCGAAAATGAGGTCCCGGGTATGGCCTGCTTGGTGGGTAGGGCCAGCAATAAATTGTAAGATCCCTAGTGTCACCATGATGACACTATGTCAAGCCCATTTCTAGAAGATGGGAGCTCAGCATGGATGTTAAAATCCCCCAGAATGAATAGTCTGGGAAACTGTAGTATCCAAGCCGCCACCATCTCCAGCAAGGCATCTGGAGGCACATTGGGCATGCGATACACCAACCAGATGGCCATGCTCTCGATTGATCCCCACCCTAGGCCTGGGACTGATGGCACAGGAAAGACCCTAAAGGAGAAATACTCTCAGATTAGGATTGCCACCCCTACTCCCTGCCCCACAGTACAAGACTGGTGGATGACAGAAAACCTGGCAGGACTAGTTCTTTAAGGGCTACTGTTTCACCCTCCCTGGCCCAGGTTTCTGTCACAGATGCCAGGTCTGCTCTATGCTTTGCAAAATATGTTTGCAGGGTAGAGGTTTTGTTATTTATTGACTTGGCATTGCACAGCACCAGTGTCAGAGGCAAGTTATTCACCTTTGCCTCCACCCTAATGTCACAAGGAATGGGGGGACGTTGGAAGGGGCCCAGGTATGGATGAATATGAACTACTCACCACAGGCAAGACAGATGGAGTAATTCCATATGGGACTCAAACAATTCTGTAGAACCTGCAAGATAGAGTTCTTCTGCCAGGCTTCCAGAAGAGGCCAATGATGGGGACTTCCCCAGAACCTGTCCCTCTACCCAGCAACCTTGACATCCAATTGTCCCTGACTGTTGTTGTTACCCTCTTCAACTGTTCATGATTATACTTATGTTGTGCTGTTAACCATTTTTATATTTTCTTCTTCATACTGTTTCAATGTTTGTGCACCTTTCCCATTCACCACCGTTTTTTTGTACATCACCCTGAGATGTCATAGAGAAGGGTGGTATATAAATTAAATGAGTAAATAAAATAAAGACATGATAACCATGTTGATCAGCTCTTAGTGTCAATACCCAATCACAGAAACTCATGAAGCTTCCTTAATAACGAGTCTGACCCTTGATCCTTCTATCCCGGCACCGTTCACTCTGACTGGCAGTATTCTCTAAAACCTCAGGCATAATGTTTTCAGATTGTTAAAAAGTCCCTAAACTTTTTATTGCTTGTCTTATTGAGCCATTCATTGCTGGTTTAAATATAGACTAACTTTTAATGCTTTTAGTTTGTGATTTTAGTGCTCTTAGTTTGTGATTATTGTATGCTGGTTATGCTGTTTGCTTTACATTTAATATTGTAGACATTTGGTATTATTGTATATATTTTAAATAAACATATCTTCCCCATCACCTACTAGCAGAGCATATTTAACTGGGGGCTACGCTGGGGTTTGAAAAGCTTTATCTAGTGATTCTGTATTTCATTAAAGCTCATAGAAAATGTATGGAAATGTGCATTCAACACAGGAAGCAACTGGAGAGAAAGCTTTATGTGCGATAGGGGAGCTCTATATGATGCGGCGATATATGTTTAAAAACTCAAGCCATGTACTTCTTTATAAATTAATTACATTTATTCATGGAAAAAGGCTTTAAGATATAGGATTGTTAGGATTAGGGGGGAATAGTGCATGTCACCTTAACTTTTATCTTACTCTGTCTTGACAAATCCCGTGACATCCTAGACCCAACAGTAAAAACGCTTTTTTAAAAAACTAATTTTAATATTTTGTTCCTTTAAAAGTCTCGCTTAGTTCTAACCCCATTACCTGCTTAATTAAGTTTGGGGTGTTTAAAATTGCTAATCACATCTTTTGGGAGACTGTACATTTTAATCACAATTATATTATGAATATTTTATGATATATATCTTTTGCGTATAATTAGGAATAAAAATTTAATCCCAAAAAGATGTTTAATAATTTATACTTTTGGGGGTTGGGGTTGATTAAGGACATTAGGGGACCAGGGGGGAAATGATTTAATTGTGGCCAACTCAAGACTTCAAGCACACATTTGCTTTTTTAAAACTCATAACTGTACTTCAAAAAAAATATTGAGTCTGAGATGCCTACAGTATTTGATCAAATAAGTTCTTTGCAGTGCAATCCAGTCTAAGACTACTGATTTCAAGGCCAGGTTTTTCCCTTACATTTATACCCTGAAGGATAAATACTGTGGGAATTTCATATGCTTGGCACTGTTAGTAGCAAGCAAGGACAAAAAGATATATCCAATATTTTTGAATGATATGGATATATGCACAGACATAATTATATATGAATGATATTGATGTCTTGCATATTGATGAGCCAAATCTCTTTTTTAAAGAGAGAGAAAGAGAATACAGATATTCTGTCTGGGTTTTCATTTTCATTCGCTCATTTGCACATACACTTGAACATGAGCACATGAACCAACCCAATATGGATCTGAGCATCTCTTTTCACTAAAGAATAGTCAAAGGATCACCATTGCTGAAGTAGTCCATTTCGTAGGTTATGATTTAGATCCCTAAAAAGCAACTAAAAGTACTTTTGAACAAGAAGGGGATAAAATACTTCAGAGGCAGCAGAATCCAATTAGATCATAGGTAAAGCTCCAAAGTTCATTCTTCTGTAAAACAGAACTTGAAGACAGAATAGCCTTACTTTCCCCTGCAACCAAAAACATTCTCACAAGATAGAAAAGAGCTTCATACATATATGCTTCTCTACTTCCCCAAAGAGCAATGGAGGTCTAACTGCAGCCAGTAGTTTTAACACTAATAACATAAAATATGATTATCAAGCTCAGATTCAGGATTACGATTGAGGACCTCCAGAAAATGAGCACAAATAACATAATCACACATTTCTAAATATTCACCCCACCCCACTCCTGTTTGTTCCATTCCTTCCTTTTGTCTGCTGAGCAAACTGCAACGGTGCAATTTCCTTAATCCGCACAAAGCACAACGTGTAGCAGAGCCCATTTAGTCTGAAATGCTGCAGTCAAGATTCCCCTCTTAATAATGTTTTTCCTGATGTCTTTGGTGCGTGGAAGGAGTACTGTCATTTTTTCCCCTTTCCTACATGGTACTAAATAGGGAGTCCACAGAAATAGAAAAGGGGGCCAACAGCTTTCAATTTCAAACATACTTACTGATGCCTTGAATATAATCCTTATTCTGCTCTGCCCTTATTCTCTCATTTCCATCTTAGCTACAATCAGAGGTCCTAGATCTTTGCACTACAAACATTACCCATTTTGCAACCAGAAAATACAGATTCTGCAATCAGAATAAATTAGAGATTTGTGTAAAGGGTTATCTCGGACAGGATCTGTGTGGGTTAAGGCTCCTTTTTCACAACAGTCCCTCACAGCATCCAAAATCATGGATCTTTCAAAGCAATTACTATACCTGCAATTTCAGAGAAAATCCTGTGATGCAACAATCTACCACGCCAAAGCAGAGCTGTGTACTGTTAAAGGCTGCTCAAATTGTGTACACTGGTCCTGGACACCAAATTTAAAATCATGAGAATCTCCAGTTTGAGTGAGAAATAGAAACTAGGAAGATTGTAAAAGAATGAGTAGATATGTGAGCAAGGAAAATCCTATAAGGCTCCTGATTTCTTCCTTCTTCTCCCCAAGTCATCACTTCTTCCTCCTTCTCCATCCACTGACTCTGGCTTCCTGCCCTTCTCCCATACTTGGTGCCTGGGTTGTTGGCAACTCCAAGTTGCCAGCCATGATCTCACAAGGTTTTGTCACATCTCAATCAGTTTTCTCCATTTTGGGAAGAAGTTAACTCCCCCATTTTTACGATTTTGGGATTTTTCTGTAACCCTGGGAAGTTCCATGGCAACCCTACCTCTCTCCCAAGTGGGAATCCAAAGTACCTCTTATCATTCTCCTCTCCATCATTCTTTCCTCTCAACAACCCTGTGAAGTAGGTTAGGTGGAGGGCATGTGACTGCCCCAAGATGACCCAGCAAGCTTCCACAGCAAACCAGGGATTCCCATTTGAAGCTGACGAGATTCCAGTCTGACATTCTGACCACTACACACCCTGGCTCCCCCATCATCTTCCTCTCTGATCGCCCTGGCCAATTCTTTCACATTCTGTCTCTTGACAAGCTGCCTCGCTGCGTCACCTCTGCACATTCCAGTTTGCTCACCATCATCACCATCCCTCTAACCACAATTCATAATCTATACACACATCTTTCGGAAGCCATTAAATAGAAACCCTTAACAGCTGCTGCCTCCACATTAGTCTTACTACTGTTCTTTTTCAAGTTTGGGAGGATTGATATATAAGCTCAATTTCCTTCTCTAGTTTTTGTTACATTCATACCACCGAGGTTCCCATTCATTACTCGAAATCTCCCTCATTTATACTGATTTTCTTCTTTTCTTTTCTAGTTTGCATTTTCCTTTCCTATTTTGCTATCTTTTTATACCTGTAGTGTCCCAGGGTATAGAAAATTCTAGCAAGACATTTGTTAACATAGTACAATACACAATGGTACGAGCAGTATAATTTGGTACTATAGAACAGTACAGTTACATATTGTAGTAATGGAAAATGGATGAAAAAATAGGATATATTAAATTGAATGAAAGAAAACACCTGTATTAAAAATATTAAGAGGGCATTGTTCTGGATGCGCAGAAGCAGAATGTGTTTGTGAATCTAAGGGGCCCAGACCAGTGTAGAAGCAGAGCCAGATAAAATTGGACCAAGCCAAGATGTCAGAGGCAACGTAAGATGAGGAGACCGAATCTACCTGCCATTTTCTTCTCCTTCCTTGTTTTTTCCTTTTAAGGTGCTTCTAAGTCAAGGTAACTTCCCACCAACAAGGCCACTCCAGAATTAGTGCTCTCTAGGGCAAGTGTGAGAAGAAGTTCAATCATGATCCAGTCATCAATCCCAGATACTTTGCAGCAGATGGAGAAAATCTTCTAGTTTCCCCCTTCCTTGATCCTTTGCCGATTTTGCAATACAAGCAGGTGCCTACTTTGGTCACTCTGTTTCCTCAGAACTGAAAGATGCTATGTGCTTTAACAACAGGGTAAAATAAACAGAGATTTGGGAAAGAAGAGTCTTATGAAGCAAGAGGATTGGGGTAACACTCTGACCTGTAAATCCGTTCCTTGGCTGAGTATGTACTAAGAAGCATCCTGATCATTTCAAATGCATGTCAAGCTGTGAAGGTGGTATAAAAAGATAATAATAATAATAATAATAATAACAACAATAATAATGATAATAATAATAATAATAAGAAGAAGAAGAAGAAGAAGAAGAAGAGGAAGAAGAAGAAGAAGAAGAAGAAGAAGAAGAAGAAGAAGAAGAGTTGGTTCTTATATGCCACTTTTCTTTACCTAAAGGAGACTCAAAGCAGCTTACAGTCACCTTCCCTTTCCTCTCCCCACAACAGACACCCTGTGGGGTGGGTGAGGCTGAGAGAGTCCTGATATCACTGCTCAATCAAAACAGTTTTATCAGTGCCGTGGCGAGCCCAAGGTCACCCAGCTGGCTGCATGTGGGGGACTGCAGAATTAAACCCGGCATGCCAGATTAGAAGCCCGCACTCCTAACCGCTACACCAAACTGGCTGAATACTTGGGGAAAGAGTGGATATTTTGCATGAGGTGGACTGAACAGAAAATGTGCTCAGAGACAGCAGGCGGGTATATAAGTTATATAACCACTTTGAGTTCTGTTCCTGTTTTTAAATACCAGAAGAAAATGAAAGTATTCTGATTATGCTCCTTGATGTACTGCTCTTCAGAATTGGCAGAACTTCCATGTTTGGAACTTTGTGGCTGTTTAAAAGATAATGACTTAATACAACACTAGGGGTGAGCAAAATGACCAAGATTCACTTTAAAGGAGACCTATTGTATTATTTTAAAAGAGCCTCTTGTGGCGCGGAGTGGTAAGGCAGCCGTCTGAAAGCTTTGCCCATAAGGCTGGGAGTTCAATCCCAGCAGCCGGCTCAAGGTCGACTCAGCCTTCCATCCTTCCGAGGTCGGTAAAATGAGTACCCAGCTTGCTGGGGGGTAAACGGTCATGACTGGGGAAGGCACTGGCAAACCACCCCGTATTGAGTCTGCCATGAAAACGCTAGAGGGCGTCACCCCAAGGGTCAGACATGACTCGGTGCTTGCACAGGGGATACCTTTACCTTTATTGTATTATTTTGGTTCTTAACACTAATGCCTTTAGAGTTACACAACTAAGGCATATAGTAGCCTAAAATCTAAGATACTACTAGGAGGTTAGATTGGAAGATAAGTGCAAACTTTACAGCATTCAGCCTGCTACATACTCCTATTTTTTGAACACCATAATTTTGTAATATAATAGGGCTCTTTCCTACCCCAGGAAAGTTAGTTCATCGTTATTCATAGCTACAATTATATATTTATTTATTGGCTGACTTTTGTCCTTACACAGCACAAGTTAGTGTATAATAAGAACACATTAAAAATTTTAAAAATGGAATTACAATTTACAACTGTTTCAATTGAATGCAGTCCTAAATAAATAAAACCAACTTGTTAAATTAACAGCATACCACAAAACAGATTCAGATTAGACCTACTATAGTTAGGCAGTAGAAATAGAAATATACCACTGATATAGTTTCCAGGCTTTATGGTATCGGGAAGTGGTGTCAGCTGGCGAGAGCACTCTGTCCCCCCACATACACACACATACACAGAAGTAAGAGGAACCTCAGTTGGCAAAGGTGTAAATGGCTGGGACTTTTCCTGCCCCCTCTTGGTCCATCATTGGTGACTTTGGGAGGGGGTGGGTCAACCTGCCAAAATAAGGGTAGAAATTTTAATTATTTTTTCTTTCCTCTTTCCTCAGAACCAGCAACAGCAAACACAGGGTGGGAAAGCCCCCTTCAGCTGCCATTTTGAAAAACCCCATGCCATGGTACCAATGAGAGGCCACAGCACTATGGTTGGACCAAGGATGGAACTGACAACAGAATAAACTGAATTAATGCCATAATTGCCCTATGTTGATAAAGGATGTCTACGGCCATTGTTGTAAAGTAGATGTAAAGGACATGTTGTTAGCCACCCCAGGATGCAAGGGAGGGGCATATAAACCATCAAATAAAATAATAAATACAAATAAATACAAGGGATGGTTATGTATTTTATGCAGCTTTGTATTTTATGTTTCCTTTTGTGGTTTGTTTTAATACAGACTTAAAAAACCCTCTTCAGTTGCCTCCTAAAGATTGAAAGTGAAGGGACCAGGGCACAGCTCTATGGGGAGGTGGTTCGAGAATTGTGGAACTCCTATGGAAAAGGCCCTCTCTCATGTACCTACCAAATGAGCTTTTTTGATTTAACAGTCAAGGGCCTTTGTGGTCTTAATTCCTGGACATGAACATAAGATATAAGATGGTCCTTCAGACACCCTAGTGCCAAGCCATGCAGGGCTTTAAATATCAAAACTAGCATCCTGAATTGGATTTGGGTATGGATTGGTAGCCAGTGTAATTGTTGCAATATTGAGGTCACACGATCCCTATAGCTGGCTCCAACCAGCAATCTAGCTGCAGCTCTTCAAGGGTAGTCCCAAGCACAGCACAATGCAAGAGTCCAGTCTAGATGTAACTAAGACATGGATAACTGTGGTTGGATTCGACTGATTCAGGGGCAGACACAGCAAATACACCAGGCAAAACAGGACAAAATCACTCTGGCACCACAACTGCCTGGTTTTCTAAGGTGACTACTGGGTTGAGCAGCACTCCTAAGCTGTACACCTGGCTTTTCAATGAGAGTCTAACCCCATGCAAGACAGGAGATCTGAAGTCCCTATCTATCTTTCTGCTAACCCAGAAAACTTGTCAGTTTTATCAGCTTAATACAGCCTATTAAGTTCAAGCAGTGGTTCAGAACACCAACAGAACTAGGTGGGAAAGATGGAACTTGGCATCATCCTCATATTGGGGACACCACAGCCCAAATCTTCTGATAACATCTTCCAATTTCCTCACATAACATGAGGGATAATATCAAATCCTGAGGAAAACCACAGGTCAACAGTCATGAAGCAGAACAGGAGCCCCCTCTTAATAGATTCATATCATCTTAACATGGTGTTCCCACAGTCCCAGTTCCATGAGGCAGCTCAGTAGAGTACTTTGGCGGATAGTATTCAAAGTCACTGAAAGATGATGATTTCATTTCTTACCCACCACTCCCGGCACGCCAGGTCAAGGCAGGTTACAAGGGAAAGATAAAAACCTCATGCAAATAAAACCCATTCAAACCTCCAATAAAAAAACCACATCTGAAAAACAATTCTACCCCATAATGGAACGCCTGCCACCAGGCGGCAGAAGGTCAACCATCATCATCAAGGTGGTTGAAAGATGGTATATGCTTCCTGAGGGGGGCCCAATCAGATCTTCCTCCTGCACTGGCCTCAACCGTAGACCTAATAGAAGAGCTCCATCTTGCAGGCCCTGCAGAAAGCCACAGCTACCACAGGGCCTACAGCTCTCCCAGCAGCTCATTCCATCAGTTCGAGGCCAAGTGCACTTCCCTAGGGCTGGGAACATCCAACAAGTTGGTACTTACAGAGCGAAAAGCCCTGAGGGGGGCATAGGGCATCAAACAGTCCCTCAGATACATGGGACCCAGACCGTGAAGGGCTTTAAAGGTCAAAACCAAAACCTTAAACCAGATCTGGGCTGCAACTGGCAACCAATGCAACTGCCTCAGCACAGGCTAGATATGGGTCCTCCAAGGTGTTCCTGTGAAGACCCTAGCAGCTGCATTCCGCACCAGCTGCAATTTCCAGGTTAGAGACAAAGGCAGGCCCGCGTAGAGCGAGTTACAGAAGTCTATTCTGGAGGTGACCATCGCATGGATCATGACAGGTGCCCAGAGGACAGATAGGGCACTAGTAGCCTCATTTGATCCAGCAGAACTTACAGGTTCATATTTCCCTTGCCTAGTTCTCAGTAGCGGTCATCAACAAAGACAACCAAAGAAATATCAATTCCAGATCCTGGACTGAGCCTCGAATTTAAACGAATCCAGTAAATATGTCTCTTATTCCCTGGAGCACTCAAGTACTTTTCCCAGTAATGGAAGATTGGAGACTGGTCAGATTTTCTCCAACCCAGTAGGGTTTTTTGTTTTGCCATGAAATCATAGCAGACTTACAGTGTAGAGCTTTCATGGCAAGACACATTCAGAGGTAGCTTGCCATTGCCTGTCTCTGCCCAGCAACCCTGGTATTTCTGGGTGGTCTCCTATCAAATGCTAACCAGAGCTAACTCTGCTTAGCTTCCAAGATCTGTTTATATTAGGCTAGCCTGGGCTTATGAGCTTTTTTCGAAACACTAATCACTACCCTCCTTCCTTGAATACGGATACTACAACTCCTGTGGTCACTGTAGACATCTAGGGGGCACAGCTGGGTCATTTTCTACCCCTCAGCTTCCTCCATCCATGTTTCCACAATGCATACCAGATCACTCTACCCATTCCGGTTTATATCCTGAATTGCAGTAGTTTTCCCATTTACTGACCTGGTATTCAGCATCAGGATCTTAAGAATGAGGCCAACTTCAGTACAATTAGGTCTCTGTTAGCTGGGAGGCAGACCAGTTAACCAGTGGGTGGGAAAGACCTTCTTCTGAAAAGGCCAGTTTGCATCCTGCAATCACATCTCCCTCTGCCCAGGTCCAGGGGAATGGCATTCTCCCCACCCAGGGCACATACCACCTGCTATTCCCCCCAAATAAGAAGGCAGCTGAAGACTAGAAGTCCTACTCCCCCAACCACCTAACAGCCCCTTGATTCTTCCCACAACCAATTCCGACTGAACAGGTAAACAAGCTACCATGTCCTCCCAAAGTGGGTTCCCCTTTGGTGCCATCCCTGCAGGTGGTGGTCAAAGTCACAAAGGAATCCAGGCTTTATCCTAGAAGTCCAGGGACAGGTTATAATGTATGCCTGGCAGGAACTGCTCACTCAGGGCTTCCTCCAGAAAAGAGGCACAAGCATCAAACAAAGGTCCCACTGGTGAAGTCCTATGCAGCACAACAGTCCCCTAGATCAGTGATCTGCAACCTTCTTCAGGCTGCGGACCGCCGGTGGCGGGGAGGGCGTTTGCGCCATGCGCGGCCGCAAACGGTGGTTGGGGACCACCGACCTAGATTATTTGGCTCACCCCTTCCTTCTGTAAGCATAGCTTGGTGTAGTGGTTAAAGAGGCATCTAGTCTGGAGAACCAAATTTGCTGAATAGTGTACCATAAAAATTCAATTTGCCATACCATTCCACTGTTTCAGAGGTTTTGCGCATATAACTAATTTACAATGGAGAACGAGCATGCAAGTCTATATTTAAGCCTTTCACAGTATACTTGCTTTATTCAAAAGTTAAACCCTGCAAGACTGATGTAGCCCAAAGGATTCTTCTTTCTTCTCAGAAGTGAGAGTGTAGTTCTTCCATTAGGCATAAGAAAATGTGTATTTTCCCCACTGAAAATTTACAACACACTGCTGTATGTATCATTAGTTTTTTGAAAGATTTATTCAACCAACAGATAAATGATTATTAAATCTGTACAAAAGTTCAAATACAAAATGTAACATTTCAAAGCAATGAACGGGGTTACAGAAAATTTACTGTTCAAGCAGAAGAAAATACCACTCTGAGTACAAGCTAACAGTACAGAATGATACTAAATGATTATACAAACACTATTTTTAGTGAAAGCATTATTGGAAACAGATCTCTACTCGAAGTTTTTACTTCACGTTAAGTCTTGTCAAAATTAGGTGAAGAAAAGATTTGGAATTTTTCTTGGCCCGAAGTCAAGTAGATCTGCAATAAAATAACATTTTAGATAGCCATATATATATATATATATATATATAATACAATGAAAGAGACATATTTTAGAAATATCAAAGTAAGATTTTTACCACTTCTCCCAAACTAAACTCTAAAGAGCCTCTTGTGGTTCAGGGTGGTAAGGCAGCCCACATGCTGTCTAATGCTATGACCATGAGGCTGGGAGTTTGATCCCAGCAGCCGGCTCAAGGTTGACTCAGCCTTCCATCCTTCCGAGGTCGGTAAAATGAGTACCCAGCTTGCTGGGGGGTAAAATGGTAATGACTGCGGAAGGCACTGGCAAACCACCCCGTATTGAGTCTGCCATGAAAACGCTAGAGAGCGTCACCCCAAGGGTCAGACATGATTCGGTGCTTGCACAAGGGATACCTTTACCTTTACATTTAAACTTTACAAATTCCTATACAGCTGAGTAACAATTATAATTGTTCACAATTCACATGAAAGCAGTTCACAATTCATATGAAAACCCTCTTACCCCAGACTCCCTTACCAACTGAAAGTTTTAAAAGAATAATCAGCTACCACCATGGACCACTGTCAGAGTTGCTGAGCATGCAGCTAAATGGTATAAGTAACAAATGTCAGAAAGGCATACTAATGTTCAGAAATCTATTTAAAGGAAGAAACAAGTCCAAAAAGATGCCTGTCTAAATGCATTGCAATTACGTTACAATTATTATGTGAATACACAGATATGCTCTGCCTTGTCTCAGTTCATTACCAGCTCAAACAATTTGCCCTTCTGGGATCAATTGTTTGCTAATAAATAATTGTTTGCAGCCACAAAATGATATTAAGTACTATTCTTATTAGTTTTGCTTCTACATCCTGTAATAAGATCCAAAATTAACTGATTCCCAAGAGTCTAACCTTAACCTTGCTGTGTTTAACAGCCCAGGAAATGATGAACCATCTGTTTCAGAAAATAATGGACAGCCAAGAGGAAATATTGTTTAATTGTAGATTAACCTCCTCAGAAAGCAGAGTGAAGCATCCCTATAATTAACAAACATAACGCAAGCACAGAACCAGCTGAAGACAAAGTCATGTGGCCAAATCTTCAGGCCTCCCAGGGCTGCTTCTCACGTTACCATTCAATGAGAACTACTCCCATTTTTAAAAAAGTATAACTTGGGAAGTAAATTCAAGTACCGTATTTGCCGGCGTATAAGACGACTGGGTGTATAAGACGACCCCCCCCCAACATTTCCACTCAAAATATAGAGTTTGTTACATTACATTACAGTACTATGGGCCACTATGGGCAGCTATGTCTATCCAAACTGAAGTGCACCCGGCGTATAGGACGACCCCCCCACTTGGAGGCATGTTTTTCAGGGGGAAAAGGTAGTCTTATACGCCAGGAAATACTGTATTAAATGAATTTTTATTACACCGCCGCACAAGTTATATCTGACAGGCTAAGCTCGAGTTGTCAGAGGTATGTATAACTAAAAATGTGAAAAGTGTATTTAGCTTTAAACAAGGCTAGTGTTATAGTTAGGGATTGGTTCAGAACATATTTTCTGACATTTAAACTTCAAGAGTGCAGCTACAGCTACCAGGTCATATTTTGAAAATAACTTTTAGGCCTCTAAAATGCCAAGGTAGAAGAACATAGCCCCAACTTCTTCGGTCTGTTAAGAAAGAATAAAAGCTCTCTTAAAATAACCCAGGTTTATCTACTAGGATGGGTGCATCTAAAACCTAAACCTACATCCCAGAAAGAGCAGAGACAAGGTATATATTGATCTATGAGCTAACTCGGGGTTCTCAACCATTTTGAGCTTTCCGACAGATTTGGAATTCTGACATGGCATGTGAAGTGACTGCTGCAGGAGGCGGAGCCAGCCACAAAATGGCTGCCACAGCTTAACCAGTAACACAGTTCTGGGGAGCAGATGCTGCCAAAGCAACATTTTTTAAGAATCTGCACAGTCAATCCAATCTCCATTAGTCAATTAGAAACCTGAAGTAATCAGTCAAGAACAAGCCTGGAAGGAAACTTTGAGCATGGATTCCTATACAGTTGGATTCTGAACATGTTACAATTCTGAACATGTTACAAAGGAAATCCCAGGTTACAGGAATATAAGCATGGATAAGAAATCTATACACAGTTCTCCTAACTCGAAAAAGATTCCCATTCACTTCAAAGACTCACACTATGCACACAATAGTGGACAAATATATCTTCTAAACAGAAGGTCTGAATTTAAAGAAGTGAGTGTGAGAAAACTTTGTGTTTATTTGTATTTATTTATTTTTCATTTTTTACTCCACCACTCTCTACAATGTCATCTTGTGTTGGATTACAATATATACTCAACTATATTTACAAGAAGAAAAGATCTGGGTTTTGTACCCCACTTTTTATTATCCAGAAGAGTCTCAAAGCAACTTGCAATCACCTACTCTTCCTCTTCCCATAACAGACACCCTGCGAGGTAGGTGGGGCTGAGAGAGCACTGAAAGAACTGTGACTGGCCCAAGGTCACCCAGCTGGCTGCATGTGGAAGAGTGGAAAATCAAACCCAGTTTCCCAGATTAGAGGCTGCCCCTCTTTAACCACTACACCAATCTAGCTCTTATGTTGCAGCATAAATGTTATTTCCTGATTTTTTTTCTTCATCTGGTCTTTCTTCCCCTATATCAGTTCTTCTTAACCTTCCTAATGCCATGTCCCTTTAATACAGTTCCTCATGTTGTGGTGACCCCCAACCATAAAATTATGTAAGTGTTCTTTCACAGAAATTAAACCAAAACTGACCAATGGTGTGAAGATCCATTGTTCATGATTGTATATAAATTGTTTAACTGGGTTTCTCAGTTCAGTTCTGCCTCTTGTCCCACTGAGCTGTGCTGCCACCGGGAGCGCCTGACAGAAGACTGCACTGGAGGCACTGCTGGAGCGGCTGGCGGCCAAGCGCGGGTGCCTGCAGGAGGAGTGGCAACAGTGGCATTGCCCCCCCCAGCCAAGCTGCTTGCCCTGTCACAACCCCTATGAAAGGGTTGTTCAACCCCCAAAGGGGTCCCAACACCCAAGTTGAGAACCACTACCCTATATGCTAATGAAAATAACTTCTGGCCAGGCAGCAGTGAGATACTGTGAGTAACATATTCACAGAGTTTCTTACAGCTTTCCACAAATCACAAAATAGAATAGGACATGCCTCCCCATGTGGTTTAGAGACAAAAATACTCATCTATTTAACTTCAGGCTAGATTCATTTGCTCTAAGCACCAGAAATTAGCTTTTCCCCCTCACTGCAACCAAAAATGCCATGATGTTGCTTATTAACCACTTCAGCAACTTACACAATTGCCGTAACCAGTTAAACCTTTGTACGCTACAGATGGGAATCTAGATCTGGGTGCCAGAAGATTGCCAACAGTTTGACATCTTAAAGATTGAATATAATTAGACTTGCCCATATGAATTATCCTAAATTCAACTAAATTTGAAAGCAATGAACTCATAATGCCATGCCTCCATACAATACTGCCTATTCAGGAAGAATGAGAGCTTGACATTTTCCCCCCACAAAACAAGCAATTTTATCCATCAGGCGTCTATCAACCTACGGATATTGAAAGCTTGGAAAGAACAAGATAAAATCAACTCCAGCCCTACTGTCAACCTGCGCTATCTCCCAGGAATCAATAATGCTATTCATGAATTTAGGAAAATTAATAAATCCTGAAATAAACGTTAGAAAAAGCTCAAATACAGGTGAAGCATACTCACTTGGGTTTTGTTTCGGCATCTGTCACTTGGCGAATGTAGATACCATCTTCAGGATGTTCAATGTCATCCATTTCATACATATATGATGATGCTATTGCAAGTGTAGTTCCATCATTGCTGAAGGCAAGTGATGCTATGCTGGTAGGATAACGGTGGAACTGGCAGAGTCTTTTTTTATTGAATGGATCCCAAATATTTACAAAGCCATCAGAACCACCTACAAATGTATTAGAAGTATTAGAAACTATTTCTGTACCTGCTAATACAATTAAGTTTCTTTATAAAGTGCAAAGGATGAATAGCACATAAGGTACAGGACAAAAATATAACTGTATTCTCTGAATTAATGCAGAAAACTGTCCGATTCAGCAATTTCCAGCTTCACAAGAGTTTAATCCAGCTGCAATCTTCTTTTTACCTCAAATTTATGCAGCTCAAGGTACCTCAATAAATTTTTTAAAGAATCATGAAATAATTGAAGTATTTCCCATCAATTAAACGTGATCACAAAACAGTACCAATGAGACTGGAAAATTATTGAAGTACTTCCCATCAATTAAACGTGATCACAAAACAGTACCAATGAGACTGGAAAATTAAGTATCTGTGTTACCTGTGGCAAATGTATTGTGAACATTGTGAAATGAGATGGCATTTACTGGATAAATCTGTTCAATGTTATTCTCCTTCAGTCTGTGACACTTGAAAGCATATTTCTTCTTCTGTACTTCCAAGCTTGGATCCAAATACTCAACTGCAACACGACCCTCTATAGAACTTAACACATAACCCTACAGAACACAAACAGAATTTTTACTTATTGCCATCACTGGTATACTCCTTTTTTGTTATGCAATTGCTTTGGCTTCTGAAACCAGTCTTTGGAACTCTCTGGCCCTGAAGTTTCACTGGCTCCCTTATTATCATTCAAATGACAGGTAGTATTTCAGTAGCAATATTCTGAACTAATGCTTTATGATTTTATCTTTAATTGCACTATTCTGCTGTTTGACTTTGATCTACCATGCTTTATTTATTTTTATATTTATTCAAGTTTGTATAATTTACTATTTTGTTGAATGTTAGGCATATCGGAAAACCTATATATGTCTACAACAGTAAGGGTAAAAATATTTTAAAAAAATAAAACAAATGTACTACAATTCTACATCAAACACCTGACTACCAAGACACACAGGTGCACTGAATCCTAAAAAGTTCTCAGGGAGAAGGTGCCAAAAGACAACTGCAAATGATTAGCAACCTCTGAGGAGAAAGTGAGTTGTTTTCTGTCTCCCAAAAAAGGATTCCCAACGGAGATCACTTCTGTATATGAAAACAGCTTCAGGATTGGAATTTATTCTCACTAAATGCACTCACTTCAGAAAATAACTGTACAACATCATATAGTACTTTTCAACAAAAACTGTTAGGTTTGAGCCTTCTTTTCAAAAGTAGTAGAAAATGATGGGCATGTATCACATTAGATCTCAGTGGAAGAACAATGACAATGACTCCCTTGTTTCTAATACTCTGGTTTCTCTTCAGATCGCATAAATCCCTTGTTTCTAGCATTAGGAAAGAATCATTCCCATCCTAAGAAACTACACCTAAGCAAACAGTTTATTTGCTGGTAACAATACACTTATTTTGCAAGTTTTATGCTTGCCTATCTATGCTCTTGCATAATTCAGAACTCTGTGTATTAGCTTTACATTTAAATAAATATTAACACTGTTGTAGTTTCCACATTGGCCATCTCTAGATATTACCTTAAGTTAAGCAGAGAAATATTACTTCTTTTAGATAAAGATAAAAGTAGCATAATTTTATCCTCAAGTGCTAACATGACCTTAAGAGCTGTTACAGCAGGAACAGTTTTGCAGCACAGCTAACTTGCCTGTTTGTTCGGAAATGCTCTGATACAACGGGTCTGATATTTAAGGCTTGATTCTCTTCTCTGCTGAACATAGCCCATGTTCCTTAAGTCCCATACCAAAACTCTCCGGCCAGCTGTTCCCACAATCAGTCTATCACCAGATACAGACAATGTATACACCTGGGGAGAATCAAAGATAGGCATTATACTTTCCAACTTCAATTTTGGAATTTTTATGTTTGCAGATTAAAGGTAATATTTTATTTGCTCCATTGACAAGTGCAATGATAGTTGAAATTCAAAAGTAAATAGCTGCCAAATTAAAGAGGCCCAACACTAAAATGCAACAGATAGCCCATCAACCACACAATTAAGAATTCTACATACTAACATCTTACCATGACTGACAGCCTATGATGAAGCCCCAATCTTGTTGTCACTGTTGTTTAACCAATGCTTTCAATATTCTGGTAACATTTCTCAGCCCTCTAAGCCACAAGCCCTCCTTTCATCCTTTCACAGAATCCCCAAAACTAATGGACCAATTTTAAGTTCTCTAAGCTCTTATCTGTGAAGCTACCAGTTCTACCGCTTGATGCAAACCAACATGTAACCAGGATTGAGGTTTCAAGCTAGCCATGCAAAAACATATATGCAAATATAATATTGCAACATCACTTGGTTGAAGTGAAGAGAGGATTTCACCTGTGTTAAGGGGAAGGGGGAAAAACACAGGTACATTTCCCTGCTCCTAACCAAGGCTATGTGATCAGATTGCATCACCAAAAACAATTCTGAAGGATAAACAAAAGACTAACATATATTATATCCTATAGAAGACAATAACACCCCAATACTTAACTGTAGGTACCAAAGGAAAACCTACAATTTGAAAAACTGCATTCCACTGGATACCTTACCACTTATTTTGCCATTTCAGCTTACAGAACTAATGTTGAAATCCTATACACACTTATTTGGAAAGAAGAATCATGGCATAAATCAGGACTGAATAAACATGAATATAATTGCACAGTGATAAAAGTCAGTTATGATCTAGCAAAATTGATACATTTATTTAAACTAAAATAAAACCATGATTAAGAATCCATACAACATGAGGTATCAATTTTTAATTTGTATTTCAAGCTATTCAATTTTTCTTTAAAAACTATCTTCTGATTATTGTACACTTGGCATGCAATCTAGGAAACTAAGATCTACCAGGATCAATGGAACTTAAGCACATTCTGTTAATTCACTGTACTGTGGCATTAAAAGCACAGTAAATAAACAGAATGTCCTTAAGTATAAAATAATGACAAGTCCCCAAACATAAATAAAAAATTATACAAAAGATACTTGACTACAATATAAAATGTGATAGCATACAATCTCTATATGGAAAATGTACTGGGAAATGTTATATCAGGAACAATAACCACTTTAAATTATCTTTACAAACTGACATCAAACCAACACTCTTTCTATATCATCAAATAACCATAAATCAAATGAAAGCTATGTCATGAAAAAAGCTAGGTATACACATTTATCAGAACCAGTGCTTTAAAACATAAGGAACACTGGCATGCCAATAAGATACTTGATTCAGTGTCACTGTCCATTATATGGCATTCTATAAGCAATTTATCACAGCTTTCTATAAATCACATGTTACAACAATGCTATTTTATTCTGATCAAAGCTGTTGCCAGAAGTAGATTCAGGTTGTGCAATGGACATTGCTGGCTATATACTGGGCTATTTAGACATGATGTGATATTTAATGATATCCCACCACTATAACCAGAAAATGTTCAAAGTGATAAGTTTGTAATAAGCCAGAGAAGGCTTAATACTTGTACCCTTCTGGCCATTAAGATGATAACGAGTTTGCACATTCAAACTTAATGAATATTTAAACGAAAAGAGCCAGGATAGTATAGTGCAGGGGTAGTCAACCTGTGGTCCCTCCAGATGTTCGTGGACTACAATTCCCATGAGCCCCTGCCAGCAAATGCTGGCAGGGGCTCATGGGAATTGTAGTCGTACATCTGGAGGACCACAGGTTGACAACCCCTAGTATAGTGGTTAGCAGTGTCAAACTAGTATCTGGAAAACCCAGATTTAAATCCCTACTCATGCCATGGAAGCTCAATGGGTGACCTTGGACCTTAGCCTAACCTAACTCACAGGGTTGTTGTGAGGTTAAAATGAAGGAGAGCAGAACAATGTCACTCACCTTGGGTCCCCAGTGGGGAGAAAGTTGGGGTATAAATAAATTAATAGCAATAAAATTGTCTATTGAGCAAAGACACTTTAAGCCCAATCGTACTTTGTAAAAACCTGCATCTAATCAACCCAATGGAATGCAATATTATGAATACATCCAATTCAAAGAACTTGAGTTAGGTTCGGATGTAGCTTTTTTCTCAAAACACTTTTTGCAAACCTCACAAACAAAATAAAACCCACATATTTGGGCTAAGCTAGGCTTTGTTAACCAGGGTTTTCTGAAATTCTAAGGTTTCTTAATAGCCCTGGAAGGGTTTTCCTGAATGCATGGGAGTTAATTATTTTTTAAAATTTGTTAAACATTTATCAGGTGATATGACCATATATGGTCATGTCAATCCCCCCCCCCTTGACCACTGATGAGCCTGGAGAGGGTGAGAAGGGGAAGAGCCCCTAGTGTGCACACAGCTGTGTTTCCCAACCATATTCTGCAGAATTGTGCCACTTCTGGGGTTTCTTCAGGCTTAAAGCCTGAAGAATGTTTCCAGTGTTTGAGAAAGGCTGGGCTAAGCCTAGAAAAACCTGAATCAAAGCCTACTGGATAACCTTCTGCCTCTTTCTCTCACTTATCCCTCCCATTGGGGAAATAATAAAGTGGAGGAAGGGAAAGCCATGTACATTGTTTCGAGCTTCTTGGAGAAAGTATGGGATACAAATGTAAGGGAGAAAACGAATGGACACGGAGGATAATTTCAATGGGCTTAGATTAGAGTATAATATTGCCCTGTTATTTACTAAAAAATGCATTTGTCAATCACAAGAAAAACACTACAATCTTACTGCTTAAGTACAAACCTTTTCAGGTTGAGAAAATGTTCCTGCATTACAGGGCGTTCTGGGATCCCATAACTTAACAGTCTGATCCCAACTTCCTGTTACCATTACATTGACCTCTGGACAATATTCCACGCATCTGATAGGAGCATCATGGGTGCCAACAAGATTTTCTGTAGGAAAAAGTGATGCAAATCTGAATATATAGCTACAGTAGAACTATTGACGATGAAAATTAATAAAAGAACTGAGCAATATTCATACTGCAGTAGCAGGGTTTAATCTGCCATTCACTAATGTATGTGCATGCTGGGACATCTTTCAAAGGACGCTTGATCCTCTAATCTTCGCAATAGATACACGGTTCTGAAGTGTTAAATGTAGACTAATAGATATCAACTCAGTATTTCAAAGAAGATTAAGGGGGTGTTGGTACCCATGCAGAGATTTTCAAGCAAACAAAAGAGATTTGTGCACCTAACTCTGCTGGGTTTCTCTGAAAATCCAAGCCATGAATGGCATGTTAGAAAGATCTAATAATCAGTGAGTGTGGCATGACCACATTAGTTCATGCCTTTGCCACTTGTGAGTAAATTAGGCACTTTCAACAAAACATTTGTCAATAAAACCTTAATTCCATACCATCAGCCATTTTATCTCTGTGCCCTATATTATTAAACGGTTTTAGAAGCTTTTAAAGTGATGTTGAATACTCATCCTATAATACCTTACTTTGTTACCTCAGCCCTCCAACTCAGGAAAGAAACAAATGAGTACATTTTTTAATCCTCTAGAAGTTATTTTAAATAGCTTTCTGTACCATAGTAATAGCCCAATTCTTCACTATCTTTCAAGACTTCAAGAAACCACTGTCTGGGAACTTCTTATCCCTTTACAATGTCACAGCATCTAATTTTATCTTGGCAGGGACACCTAAGCAGCTTTTCTGACATTCAACAAGCCTGCTTCCAAATACCCAGAAATCTGACCAGACTTTGTATGTATGAAATAAAAAATTAAAACTATCAATTAAATCAGCATTTATCAGTTTTATAAAAGATTTGTATGGCACCAGATGCATACGCTCCCATTTTTCCTTTAAATGGCTCTAAAGCCCCATCCATTTTTTACAGTACAGCCATTTAAGAGCAAAATGGATGTTCCTTAGCACTGCATAAGCAGATGGTATGTATGCTGCAGTCCATGTAAGGGCTGAAGGCAAGATAATGCCCATCTTCCCAAATCTCAGGCCACTGCCATTTGAAATGCTATGAGGTTAAAGGAAGTTCTCTTTTAGAAAGGTATGAATGGATGAATGACAAATGAAACACTCAAGGGTAGATAAAGGACTGCATGTAACAATGTCATAACATAGTTAATAGTTTCCCTTGCAATTTAGAAGGGAAAAAAGCAATTCTAGTAAAACAAAGACTGCCTTTTAAGAAACACTCCTAATTTTTTATATAGTCTGGGAGGCAAAATGAAACACTTAACTCCTTTTTCAGCAATCTAAAAATTTGTAAAGAGTGCTATAACGTTAAACACAAGATAAAAACCAAAAGCAACTCTGCATGGCAATAAATGGAGCTGTACAAAGTGCTCATATAAAACCACATAGCATGGTAAATATGATCTTCTGCAGTTTAGGGGAACCAAAAACATTTGTCTATTGCTTTGTGACACTACCACTACTATCTATATTAATATCTTTAAAATCTGATTATAACTTTTTAATATATTTTAAAAGATTGTTTTTGCTGAACTAAAATTTGGCTTTTGAAGTATCTTCTGTTTTCTTTGGCTCTACTACACCATTAGGCTAGCTTACCTTGATCAGTGTTCAAGTCATGCATTTTTAACTGCCGATCTAATCCTCCACTCCATGCATGTGTAGGGTCCTTCCAAAAAAAAAAAGTGTTCATTATAAAAGCCACTTAAAAAAAATCCTAGTCCACAAAGCAACATGACAGATAAGTGCCAAATTCAACATAGTAATAATTCATTAAAAAAACATTCAAACACTGAATGTCAGAAGGGAAGGTCATCTTCAGCATTTTCTTTTTGTTCCCCTTGTAATGTTACAACATACCCAACAAAACAAAATTAAAACAGAGACTGAAACCCATGCACATGAAAAGTGATTTTGTGCATACCAAGGGAAGAGAAATGGCCTCTTCTTTCCACTGGCAGTTCTTTGACTCTATAGTTTTAACAGAAAACTGGGGTGGGGGCTTCTGCCAGAAGACGAGGACCTGAATAGCCTCTCTACAGGCACAGAACCAGTGGCTTAGTCTGAATACGGTGGTTAGAGCAGGGGATTAGGATCAGATTCAAATCTCAATTTGGTCATAAAGCTTGTAAGGTTTTGGAGAGGGCAGAAAAATGTACATCTTCCTGCGCTCCTTGGTTGAAAGACAGGATAAAAATGCATAGACAAGAACACCAAGCAGTGTTTTCAACCCCAACCTAAAGCTTTGACCAATACAGTAATCGCCACCTAAACTTGGCTGTCCATTGACATAATCTTAAAAGTACAACAGTACTTTGAGCAGCTATATAATTAAAGCCTCATAGTAATGAAATAAAACACTTACATAAAAAGCACAGTCAAGTACTGCTCCTGTGTGTTGGTACTTGAGTCTCATGGTATTTGCTGGAACATCATACAAGCGAACTGTTGTATCCCATGATGAAACAAGTAGAAACTGAGACGTATTGGGACTGAATTTCACAGATGAAATTCCATCTTCTGGTGGTTGGTTCAACTTAAATTCATTTGATCCAGTCATCTAAATAAGGATTGCACAAAAATTAATCACTGATTTTGAAAAGATTTCCTAAAATGATATTTGTCTATCTATAACATTTATATAGGAATGTTTTAGATAAGGAATTATGTCACTGGCTTGTAGCCAACCATGCATGCACAGAAGGTGCACAGTGATTATCCACTTTCATCTCCTTTCCAACAGCTCCTTCCAAAACAGAAAAATCGTTCAGGGATTTTTAAAACCCATGTGCACAAATTGCAACATGGGTCAAAGTGCTATAGTGAAGAGGAGGAAAGATGTGAACATCCGCTCCCTTCTCGTATAGAAGTCATAGATGGAGTTATTTCAAAGCCTTTCCTCCAGCACACCAACCTGCATGACTGTTCCTTCACACAAGCCTTGAAGCTCTAGGGGGAAAGCTGTATCAGTTATTGGGCGTAAAATTAAAGTATTAGGTTGTAGGGTCATAATGGCATTAATAATGTGGACTTCACCACCCACAAATTCAAGGATCACAGACCTTTCCTGTCTCAACCTTCCCCAAACAGTCCTTTCTGTTCCTAAGAAAATGTAATCCTGGAGTTGCATAGATTGTCAATCAAGCATACTGGAAGGCTGCTGTGAGGAGGGGGATAAAATCACCCCTTCTGTAGTTTTTATCAACATATAACAGAAAATTTCATATCTATCAGCACTTCCCACATAAGGATCCTAGAATTCAAATCACCAATTGTGCTAATTTTTTATTTTGGGTAACAGTAATAATTATCCTTACCATTTGTTCTCCCAAATATTTGGGAAAGGCCCTTGTGGGTGGAGCACTGTCCGGGATACATCCAGTGTCTGGACTGCACTTCTATCTGCACGGGCCAATCCAGGCACACCCACTTTTGCTAGGTACAACCAGATTGGACCGGCTTCTGGAGCGCCCACCTTCAGAGGCCGGCTGCAAGCCAAGCATCCAGCCACGCGGCCAGAGGCTGCCTGGCTGCCAAGGAGGCCACCAGCCCACCACAACCGGCAACAGCAACACCGGCCCAGCCGCCTCCAGAGATGTTAGCCCAGGTCTACTTGCTCACCCACTGCGCTCGACGCCCAGCTGCCTTGCCCTCACCCCAGCCACCAACTCACTGCATGCCTCCAGTGCCGCACACCAGCACGCCCACCCTACTAGCCCCAGCCTCCAGTCACGACTCAAGGTAGGGCTGAAGCCCGGTCCTATGTCAGGGCCCTTCACTAGCACACATTGCATTCCTTGATGCCACAGGCTATTTTCCTAGTATTAGAATAACACAACATAACTATTATTTATTTTTTATTTTTTTAGATTTATTTCCCGCCTCTCCCGACAGGCTCGAGTCAGGTCACAACAACTAACCCCATTAAAATTCCCATTAAAATATCAAACATCAAACTACTAACATGACGGCTAAAACTGAATTTGGGGGGAAGTCGGGTAAATACGATTAGAATTGTGACCACCACCACTTATATGTTATATGTGACTTGTTGATGTAAATTGGGGTTTTTATGGGGATTCTATTGTGTTTTAACTGTTTATGTTGTAAACTGCCCTGAGATCTATTTGGAGAAGGGCAGTCTAAAAATTTAATAATAATAATAATAATAATAATAATAATAATAATAGCAGCCACATCCCTCCCCCATTATCAAAGAGGTGAAAAGGAAAGGATGGGGGAGTAGCATACGCTCCAACTCCTGGGGGGGTGGAGCGATGTCCCTGATTCGCTGACCCCAGCCCCAACCATAGACCTGGTGTAAGAGCTCCGTTTTACAGGCCCTGCGGAAAGCCGACAAATCCCGCAGTTCACCCGGGAGCTCATTCCACCAGGTAGGGGTCAGGACCAAAAAGGCCCTGGCCCTGGTCGAGGCTAGGTGCGCTTCCTTCGGGCAAAGGACGACCAACAGGTTCTCACCTGCAGAGCATAAGGCCCTGCGGGGGGCAAAGAACAGTAGGCGGTCCCTCAGGTATGTGGGTCCCAACCCGCATATGGCCTTGAAGGTTAAAACCAAAACCTTGAACCAGATCCAGGCAGCAATTGGCAGCCAATGCAGCTGCCTCAGCACTGGCTGGATGTGGGCCCTCCAAGATGTTCCGATGAAGACCCTGGCAGCTGCATTTTGCACCAGCTGTAGTTTCTAGAGGCTGAATATATGAACTAGGAGAAAAAGTTCAATCTGTAACGGATCATTCGTGTATTTAATGACTTGACATTTGATGTTACAATGCAATGAGCTTTCAGTATAATGATGCCAGGAAGAAACAACTCAGTGCCTCCTCCTATGTAAGGCTGAATAAGCCACAACAATTTTACCTCAATTATCAAAAAGTAATCAAACCTTAGTAGAGCACCTCCACATACCAATTTAAGCGTAAACTATACCAAATAGAATAGATTTTACTGTTAACTAAGCATGCATAAAAATGGGTTGCAAACTTACTGCCACCCAAAAAAGCACTTTGGAAAATTAGATCTCCCTATATATTACAAAATGTATCAAGAGTGAACAAAATTGTTGGCTTCATTTCTGTAAGAAAAGATACTGAAATGAACAAATGGCCTTATTTCTTAAAATGTTATTGGAACTATTAATGAACGGCCTCTTAACACTTAAGTTGACATTTCCAGTATAAATCCTCACAACAGTAACGGTAATACTACTTTATTACAGTATCTGTAGGCTGATGGTTTTAGTAGTTATGACTTCCTAATATGCCTGTTATTTCCTGCCATAAAAGTATCTTATTTTGAGAACTCAAAAAAATTAAAAGAACAAAATAAGTCAAAGCTTTCAGAGCACAAAGATTACAATACACTGTCCTCTGGGTTTTTTAAATTTATAAGTGCTTATTAAGTCCAAGCACTACTGAAACCACTTACAACCATTACTAAAAACATAAGGACTTGGCATTAATTTAGTAAAATTATGGGTTAACCTTGCAGTGTAAATATCAGTGTACACCAGAAAAGCTAGTTAATATTAACAATCAACAAATACTGTATAAATGAGCACTTATTTTGTACATACATATGCTTAATGCAGGTTTTTTAAAGCAGTTATTTTTCCCGCCACAACATTATATGGAAGAGTACTATGGGGCCACTGTCATAAACCAGCTAATTATGAAACTGATGAAAGAGAAATACCAAAAAGCATCTCTCCCAGACTGTTTTAGCCTGTTCCCAGTCAAAGTATCTTGGAACTCACACACAACCAAAGCTGCACAGAATACTGTGCATTTCATCCACTAGTCTAGTACACTTTCCATTATTTCCAACAGGGCATACCAAGATAACAAATATATTTAATTATAAACCAGCTTTCCCAAAGAGTCAAGGCAGACACTAGCCTTCCCTACAGAGAAACGTTAATAAACAGTGATTACTACCCCATATTGTAAATTCACACACCCAATGGCTGCTCTTTCTTTTTTCAAAACACTTTATCGATAATGACACCCACGAGAAGCTTCCCGGGGGAACAGTGGAAAGTGGGGAGGACCGATGATAAACTTTCTTCACCAGTCTCTTCCCCTGCACGCCCCTACTCCTTATTCCAGGGGTAGTCAAACTGCGGCCCTCCAGATGCCCATGGACTACAATTCCCATGAGCCCCTGTCTTTGCTGGCAGGGGCTCATGAGAATTGTAGTCCACGGACATCTGGAGGGCCGCAGTTTGACCAACCCTGCTTTATTCCCTGACCACAGACGGAGACCGGCTACTAGGATGAATAGCAGATCCTTCCTCGCCCACGGTGGGCGTTAAGCGGTCATTAAACAGAGGCTGCCTTCAAGAGCGACCAGCCGAACTGGGCACAAAAGCAGACGGGGGTCTCCAGACGGGGTTGGGGGCGAGAGGCAGAAAGGGGTGAAGCGAGAAGGCCAGGAAGAGTCACGGAGGAAGGGCGCAGTTCTTCGGTGCCTCCCGCGCCGCCTCAGCCCCGTGCCCCGGTGAACATGCCCCCGCCACAGCGACCCCCGGCCCTCCATCCCGCACTGCGGCCCCGAGCCAAAGCGGGGCCCACGCCCGTTACCTTGTCCCCCGCCGCCGCCAGCGCGCCGCACGACAACCGTCTCCCGGACCTCTTCCGCGCGCGCGCCGCCGAGCAACTCCCAGCAGCCCCAGTTCGAGGCCGAGCTGCCGAGGCCGAGGATTGGTCGGTTTGAACAACAGAACTACAACGCCCAGGATGCCGCCGCTGGACTACAACTCCCAGCGTGCCGCGCGGGACAGGTCTCCTCCCGCGGCTTTGGTCTTCTCTTCGGATGTTTCTGGGTTTTTTTAAGCAGTGTCAGCTGCTTGTCTCCACGCTTCAATTCCAGTTGCTGCAGAAACCACTCCTCTTTGACAGAAGTCACACCGACTTCCATAGACCTTGCTTTTCAGGCAACATGTTGAGAATCATGGGAAAGAATAAGCGAAAGACCGACTCCTACAGGCTCACGCGTGCCTATGGTGCAACTCCCTTGGGTGTGGCCTGTAAGCTTCCCTATCCACTTGGCATGCAGGAGACTAGGGCAGCCTTCAGCAACAGGATTCTCTATGTCTTCACGCACCCTTGTAGCCTGTGCGCATAGGATGTATTAGCTCCCTACTCTTGGTTAAAATCAGACAAATTTTGCCTCAGCCCATCTGGCCAACATCAATAATCCCCATCGTATTCTGCTACATTGTACATTATATAAGGATGAAAGGAACAATTTAATAATCCCCTGTTTGTCTCACTTTAAGCCCTTAGAAAGTTATTTGGAACATGTGGAGGGTCCTCTTGTGATATTTTTACTGGGAGAAAAGGTTAAATCAGTCTCAAGGGATGTAGCAACATACTGCTTTTTAATCTATAGAAAAGGAATGTTTTCGCTAATGAAATTAGCCAATTTTACTAGTTTGCTGTACTAATTTACACCATCAAAGTTTGCTTTTTATTTGGTGATCAATTGTGGCTATATAATCTGTTCTGTACCAGTATATATTTCTAGTAAGAGAATGGAGGCGGAGCGTGTCTCATGGATAGTGCCTCCTCCTCCAACCAGCTTGCCAGTCTGTCCAGTGGCCAGCCAATCCCTTTCTGTCCCCCACCCCTGTTCACCCACTCCTCCTGCCACTTCCCTCAAAGGCTCAGAGGCTGCAGATCCCTGCTGCATGAAAGCAGCCCCTGCTACTCAGTTCCCTTCCCAGGGGCCTGCAGCCTTTCCAGGTCCTGGGGGAAGGAAGACACCATCCACAGAGTTCTTCTCTTAGTAATTGCAGCCATCCGCTCTAGCTGCTCAAGGACCAACTGTTTAATAATTTGTTCTAAAACATTTCCAGCTATAGACATCAAGTTGATGGGTCGGTAGGTACCCAGATCCTCCTTTTCCCCCTTCTTGAAGATAGGGACAACATTTGCCTGTCTTCAATCTTCTGACACTTCAGTTGTTCTCCAAGAATTGGCAAAAATAGTGGACACTCAGAAATTACATCTACAAGTTCTTTTAGTGTCCTTGGACACAATTCATCTGGCCGAGAGGATTTGGTTTCGTTTAAAGAAACTAGATGTTTATGGATTACCCCTACAGTGATCCTAGGCCACAACTCCAATCCCTCATAATGTGAAATAACTTTGCGACGTTGAGCATGATTGCCCTCACAAGAGAAGACTGAGAAGAAGTAGGAATTGACTAGTTTAGCCCTCTCTTCATCACGTGTTACAATGTCATTTTCTTGTCCCTGCAATGGTCCTATCATGTCCCTATACTTTTTCTTACTTTGAATATAACAAAAAAAAACCTTTTTTGTTGTTTTTACCATTTTTTTGCTAATCTAAGCTCATAATGAGTGTTAGCTTTTCTAATACTCTCCCTCCAAGCATTGGTTATTTGTTTATATGCCTCCTTGGTTATAAGGTCCTCCTTCCATTTGCTAAATGAGTCTTTTTAATATTCAGTTCTTTTGAAAGACGTTTATAGAGCCATCCTGTTTTTTTAAGTTCCTCCCAGTTTTCCTTCTCAAGGGAATTTTCTGTGACTGGCCCATTATGTACGGAGTGGAAGGTCCGCATTCGGGGTAGAAGGGTGGCGGCTAAAATCACCAATTATGCACGCTGCAGGCGGCAACTGGGCGCAGAATCAATGTATGCCGCTGAAAAAGCCGCGTTAGCGAGATGTGGAAGAAAGTGGAGCTTCCCGGGACCAGGGTGCAACCAGAAGTGGCTCTGGAGTAGCCATGTGCATAATCGGATACTCTGGGTTTTGCCGCCGTTGCATTGCCTGTCTGTCCCGTGTATAAGCGGTTTGCTTTGCTTCTTCCTCTTCCGCGTTCTCCATGCCGCCGTTTCAGCGGCTGTGCATAATAGGCCCATTGTGCCATCTGTATTTCACTTTTGAGAAACTCCCAACCTTCATGGACTTCCATCTCCTTAATATTTCTGTCCATGGGATTCTACCCGACATAACTTTAAGTTTGTTAAAATTTGCTCTCCTGAAGTTCAAACTGTATGCATGACAATGCACAGCTTTTCTCTTCCCCAAGATCACAAAGTCCAAAATCATATGGTCAGTACTACCAAGCACAACCCACAACTTTTAACTCATCAACCAGTTCTTCCCTATTGGGGAGAATCAAGTCTAAAACAGCAGACACACTGGCTGCCCCTTCCACTTTCTGGGAAATGAAGTTGTCAGCAAGACAAGTCAAGAATTTATTGGACTTTTCATTTTTAGCAGAGCTGGTCTTCCAACAGATATTTGGGTAATTGAAATCTCCCGTGTCTACTAGGTCCTGTCTCTATGAACTTTGTAAAGTGGTCTAGGAACATCTCATCCAAGTCCTCCACCTGGCCTGGTAGTCTATAGCAGACCCCCACCATAATGCCACTATTATTTCCTTCTCATTTTATTTTTACCCAAAGACTCTCAGCTGCTCAAACACATATATTTCCTCACAAGTATATATATTCTGAACACATAGTGCTACTCCTCCCCCTTCTTTATTTGTCTGTCCCTTTTAAATAATTTGTACCCCTCAACCCTATTATTCCAGTTGTGTGAGTTAACCCAACAGGTTTCTGTAATGCATATTAGATCATAGTCCCTTTCCTTAATTAGGACTTCTAGTTCTTCCTGCTTGTTTCCCATCCTCTGTGCATTAATGTAGAGACATTGTAATCCTTCATACAAGTACATCAAGCTTTTAATTTTTGAACTTTCCTGTAATAGTTCCATGCATAGGTGCCATTCCCTTTAAATCTGCGGTGTTCCCATCCACAGTTATCTTCATCAAAGTAGGCTTTGAATGTACATCTCACTCTTCCATTGGATTAATTTAAAGCCCCCATCATCAGGACTACAAGACACTTTGCAACGACATTTTTGCCCACCCTCATGAGGTGCAAACCATCTCCCGGTAGAAAAGCCTAATCACAGTAGCACAATCCACAGTTCAAAAACCCAAGCCTTTCCCGATGATGTAGCCAGTCATTTATCTGCATTATTTTTCTTTCCCTTCCTGAACCTCAGCCATTAACAGGAAGAACTGAGGAAAATAACCTGTGCTCCCAAGTCTTTCAGTTTTCCCCCCAAGGCCACATAGTTTCATTTCATATGCTCCACACTGCACTGGCAATATAATTTGTTCCCACATGAATGAGCAGGAAGGGATATCTGTCCTTGGGCTTTACAAGTCTTTCTACCCTTTCTGTGACATCCTTGATACTTTGCGAGGTAGACAGCATACCTCTTGAGACAACGTCCAGTCAACAGACTTTGGCTTCTACTCCTCTTGATAGGTAATACCTAATTACCAGCATGTGTATCCTAGTCCTAACAAATTGGGGAGCAGAAGAGCTAGTTTTCTCAGCCCCAGGGACCTGTGACTCATCTTCTGAGCTAAGGGGGAGTTGGGGGGAAAGCCCTTGTTCCTGTGGTCCAGAGTCACTATCTATGGGCAGATCCTGGAAACCATTTCTGAGTATCAGAGGGGCAAAATATCTCCTTATTTTTTGACACCTCTGGGTAACACTGTCCTCTTGTATTGGGTTCTCTTCTAATTGGTAAGACACCATTCCCACCTCTCTCAATTGTCCTCCAAAAAGTGCTCCATGAGTTCTTTCTAAGACTAACTTATACTTGGTGCATGAATATTTAATTTATTCTGAGGTAAAATACAAACATGCCACAGACAGTGCATGTCACAGCCTCCGATTCATTGCCAGGTATGCTGCTTTGATCCATTGAAGGAAGATGCAGACCCCTTCTGCAAACTGGAATACTTATAGAGTTCCCTGGCTTGATCCATAAGCCAAGAGCCCTTTAACTCTTACCCTCTGGCGAGCAAGAACCTTTTATAGCATAAAGGCCCACCCAGCAGAGGGTGGAGCTATCAGTCAGACCCAATCAACACTGCCAACTAATTCAAATCAGCTAATGTGACAACACTCAAACAGCCCCCACTCTCCTGCAACCTTATATACCCTCACATATTGACCTCACACACTGTAAGAAAGAACACAGCACTCACCAGTAGCTCCTGAGCTAGCTCTTTCTCCTTCTTCCTGCCCAGCTGCTTGCAAATTCAAATATGTCAGCAGCTACTCTCAACTATGGCAGGTTTGGAATCTCATGTGGAATCACTGGTTCCCTGTGACTGTCTAGCTGGAGTTCTTCATATGCCTGGTAGCTTCCAACCAGTGCTTTATCTCTGAAAAGAGCAAACGTTATTCCGATCTTCAAAAAAGGGAGGAAGGATGACCCGGGAAACTACAGGCCAGTGAGTCTGACCTCTGTTGTGGAGAAGATAATAGAGCAGATATTAAAGGGAGCGATCTGCAAACATCTGGAGGACAATTTGGTGATCCAAGGAAGTCAGCATGGATTTGTCTCCAACAGGTCCTGTCAGACCAACCTGGTTTCCTTTTTTGACCAAGTAACAGGTTTGCTGGATCGTGGAAATTGGTTGATGTCGTTTACTTGGATTTTAGTAAAGCTTTTGATAAGGTTCCCCATGATATTCTGATGGATAAATTGAAGGACTGCAATCTGGATTTTCAGATAGGTGGATAGGGAATTGGTTAGAGAACCGCACTCAAAGAGTTATTGTCAATGGTGTTTCATCAGACTGGAGGGAGGTGAGTAGTGGGGTACCTCAGGGCTCGGTGCTTGGCCCGGTACTTTTTAACATATTTATTAACTAGCAAGAAAGCCCATTGCAACCAGGAATGCAATGGGCGCTAGGACCCAGGGGACACCAGGAGGTGCTTTTTTTTTCTGCTGCGTGGAGCTGTGAAAGGCTCCTACAGGGTTTTTTTTTTCTGCTGCTTGGAGCTGGGAAAGGCTCCTTCAGGGTTTTGTTTTCTGCTGCTTGGATCTGCGAAAGGCTCCTACAGGGTTTTGTTTTCTGCTGCTTGGATCTGCGAAAGGCTCCTACAGGGTTTTTTTTTCTGCTGCTTGGAGCTGTGAAAGGCTCCTGCAGGGTTTTTTTTTTCTGCTAGCTCTCGTGGGCGTGCCGGCTTGGAGCTCCTACAGGGGTTTTTTTTCCTGCTGCTTGGAGCTGGGAAAGGCTCCTTCAGGGTTTTGTTTTCTGCTGCTTGGATCTGCGAAAGGCTCCTACAGGGTTTTTTTTTCTGCTGCTTGGAGCTGTGAAAGGCTCCTGCAGGGTTTTTTTTTTCTGCTAGCTCTCGTGGGCGTGCCGGCTTGGAGCTCCTACAGGGTTTTTTTTTCCTGCTGCTTGGAGCTGGGAAAGGCTCCTTCAGGGTTTTGTTTTCTGCTGCTTGGATCTGCGAAAGGCTCCTACAGGGTTTTTTTTTCTGCTGCCTCTCGTGGGCGTGCCGGCTTGGAGCTCCTACAGGGGTTTTTTTTCTGCTGCTTGGAGCTGCGAAAGGCTCCTACAGGGTTAATTTTTTTCTGCTGCCTCTCGTCGGCGCGGCGGCTTGGAGCTCCTACAGGGGTTTTTTTTTCTGCTGCCTCTCGTCGCGCTAGCGGCGAAAGGCTCCTCCGGGGGTGTTTCTCTTTTTTCTGCAGCTTCTCGGCGGCTGGAGTCTTGTGTTGTGTTTGCGGCGGGGGCTTCCTTGGGGCCGGCCTGACGCGGTGAGAGACGCTTCGCGCCTCTCACCACGTCAGGCCGGGAGCAACTGCGAGCCGCGCTGAGCGCGGCTCGCAGTTGCTGGGGCTGGGAATCGGAGGGACCAATCGGCAGGCGCTTCGCGCCTGCTGTTTGGTCCCTCCGGTTGTCTGTCATGAGGAAGGGTCCAATCCGGACCCTTCCTCATCCCGGACACATCCCGCCCCAGAACCCCTTACTGTTTTATTTAGTCCGTGGCGCCCGCGGCGCCACGGGCGGTGTACAGATGATCTAGATGAGGGGGTGGAGGGACTACTCATCAAGTTTGCAGATGACACCAAATTGGGAGGACTGGCAAATACTCCGGAAGATAGAGACAGAGTTCAACGAGACTGAACACAATGGGAAAATGGGCAAATGAGAACAAGATGCAATTTAATAAAGATAAGTGTAAAGTTCTGCATCTGGGTCAGAAAAATGAAAAGCATGCCTACTGGATGGGGGATACGCTTCTAGGTAACACTGTGTGTGAACGAGACCTTGGGGTACTTGTGGATTGTAAACTAAACATGAGCAGGCAGTGTGATGCAGCGGTAAAAAAAGGCAAATGCCATTTTGGGCTGTATCAACAGGGGCATCACATCAAAATCACAAGATGTCATAGTCCCATTGTATACGGCACTGGTCAGACCACACCTGGAGTACTGTGTGCAGTTCTGGAGGCCTCACTTCAAGAAGGATGTAAATAAAATTGAAAAGGTACCGAGGAGAGCGACAAAGATTATCTGGGTCCAAGGGACCAAGCCCTATGAAGATAGGTTGAGGGACTTGGGAATGTTCAGCCTGGAGAAAAGGAGGTTGAGAGGGGATATGATAGTCCTCTCTAAGTATTTGAAAGATTGTCACTTGGAGGAGGACAGAATGCTGTTTCCGTTGGCTGCAGAGGAGAGGACACGCAGTAATGGGTTTAAACTACAAGTACAACGATATAGGCTAGATATCAGGAAAAAAAATTTCACAGAGTAGTTCAGCAGTGGAATAGGCTGCCTAAAGAGGTGGTAAGCTCCCCCTCACTGGCAGTCTTCAAGCAAAGGTTGGATACACACTTTTCTTGGATGCTTTAGGATGGATAGGGCTGATCCTGCGTAGAGCGGGGGGTTGGACTAGATGGCCTGTATGGCCCCTTCCAACTCTATAATTCTGCATTCTTGTTTGAACAGTAGATCAGTGGTCTAATGCATGCTTTGGATCGATTGATTCCTTGGTGTGGTACATGCAGCAGTTCCAGCATGCTTTCTCTAGCATCCTGTGGAATGATGATTTTGAGACCTACTTGATCATTTTCACGTCTCATGGTGTCTTGGGGGGGCCAGTAGGACTGGATCTCTGACTGACTTGCTTGTATCTCTTGCACCTGCTATTGATGCATAGGGTCCTTGGGAGTAGCAGATCTGTGTCTGTTGCAGTGAAATCCTGCAACTCTCTAGTGATGCGATCACTGAGAGCAGTTGCTGCACAGGACATAAATCACCTGTTCCTTCATCAAGGGTTCCACATCAATTCCAGCCGTATCTAGCGTGGCCCTTGACAACATGTCAATTATAAACATGTCTACCTTTTTTGTGTTGAATCTCCATGTTATACTTCTGCAGTTGTGATAACATTCTCTGCAATCTCACTGGGGCTGTCACCATTTGCTTGGCAAAAATAGCTTTTAATAGCTCATGGTCAGATTGGGCACAAAAGGCCTAGTGATAGAACTATCTATCTGAAATCCCTGGGATCTAGCCATAATCTGAATAATTTTTAATTATCACCAGGCTGACAATCCATTGTGTTGCCTAGGTCACACTTGTGATGACCCATTTTACCTCAAGATCTCCCAGAACTGATGTGAGGGAACAACGACAGTATATGGGATCTGTCTTCACCCCTACCTCCACCCAAGACTTTCAAAGACATCAGGATAATATTCAAAAAAGTCCTTTGTTATACTTGGGGAATGCAGCACTAGATTATGGATGCACCTGATCAAATTAAGGGCAATACAGGCTGACTTGCCCAATAATGGCCCTTGTCTGTAACATGGAATGTGAGACTACAAGTGGTAAGACCATTCTTGATGTGAGCCATCATGGCACTGCTCTGTTTGAATATTCCACCCCAATGGCAACTAGTGTCATATTTGTCCTTTATCTGTGTACTTTGTATTGCAGCAGTGCCCTGAGGGATTGTGTTGACCTCAGCTGCAATATCTAACTTGAAACAAATTGGTAATCCAGCAACAGTGACAGTTCTACACCATCGGTGTTTTCCAAATGCTTAGCTTGTTGGTGTGTAGCCATTGCTCCCATGAACAGAGAATTCATATGTGTAGAAAGATGAGAGGGCATATTTTCTGCATTTTTCCCTGCACATTTATAGCAGGTTTCCCCAAAAGCTGGGCATCACTGTGGCCTGTGGACATTCCCACATCTCTTGCAAAAAAATGTTTTTGTTTTGTTTTTTGTGATTGCAAAGTCCTCTTCTGGAGATAAGTGTCCTGGTGGCTTGCTTTCTAAGGGGATATCTAGGTAGTTCTTGCCTGAACTGAACTGTTAGGATTCTGGGTTCCACAGTCATTGCAGATGTTTGAGCCCTTTGATCTGCAAATGTTAATTGCTTGAGCCAGTGCTAAATTGGGGTTTCCAGCAGGTATCCTTGGCCTTACTAACTGAAATTCTAAAGATAATCGTGTCTCTTAACAACAAGCCTGTGGCGGTCGCAGATTCAGTATTGAGATTTCTCCCTGTAGATTGCAACAAAGGAGTCTATGCCTGCTATGTCATCAGGCAGAAGTTGCCAGAACTGAAACCATTCAAAATCAGGTTATCATCTTCAGTTTTAATTTCTGCTTCCATTGTCTCCTAAATTCCCAGTGAAGCTTAGCACAAGGGGGAAGGAGACTTAAACTGTTTCATTCTTCCTGTTAATACAGGATTCCCAACCAGAAAGCATTTCTACAAACTCCAACTTCTGACATCAAGTGGTGTCCTCTGGGGTCTGGGGTCTTAGCAGCCAGGAAACTGGTGTCCACTACCACTGTGCAGAGCCTGGAGCAGCTTACAGCATCTGCCATAGCAGGGCCCTGAATGGCTCCTTGTATCCACCACCTCTGAGGCAGGCCTGGAACAGTTCCCAAACAGCCCACTGTGGCTCCCCGGCTTCACCACACAAGTAAAAAGAAAAGTGTAAAAATGCTACTATACTTTTTGAGGTATTTAAAATGTGCCCCTCTGTTTTGTTTTGTTTTTAATTCTGCAAATCTGGGGAGTACCCAAGTTTGCTGAAAAATTTGTTTAGCCTCTATGTGGCTCCAATCTGCCGATTTAGCTATCCAGAGATGGGTGTGTGAGTGGTTATTAGGATATATGGTGAGGCCCATCCCATGCAGGCCTTGGTGAGAGAAACGGGAAACTAGTTTTGAGGGCTGACTTAAAGGCATATATTACATATATCTCAAGAGTTAAGTTGTATTATCCAACTTCTGAATCAAACTTAAATCTCGGGTCAGAGTTGGGACAGACACACACATACACCCCATCTCCATCTAGAAGAGGACACAGGGCTCTGAGGCACCTTTCCCACATTGCTTTGCAGCTGACATGGTGCTGTATGTTCCATGTTTAAAATCTGAGTTAGTCAGAAGTCCCCTTGATTTCAAATGGAATTACTTTCCCAGTTCAATCCTAAACATGTATGTACGATTGTGATCAGTAAGCCTTACTTCCTTCTTGCCTGGCTCATCGAAGGGTTTGGACTGGAGTGTCACCAATATGGGAATGACACCCAGTTCTGCCTCCTGATGGATGGTCACCCAATTCACCCCTGGAGTCATTTGCCAGATGTCTGGAAACAGTGACAAGCAGAGTCACTTGAAACAACCCTTCAAAGACAGCACTCCTTGGGTTGAGTAAGAAAGAGCCATATGAGGAAGCGCGATTGCCCAGCCTGGACAGGATACAACTTATGCCTGCACATTCAGCCAGGAATGTGAGTGTGACCTTTGACACCTGCCTTTCCATGGAGGTTCAGATCACAAGAGTAGCACAGCTGGAGTTTTTCCATCTCTGCCAAGTCAAACTACTAGTGCCCTACTTGGTCCCAGAGCACCTAGCAATGGTGATCCATATGATGGTCACCTCTAGATTAGATTTCTGTAACTCACCTTCCCTTATCCCTGACCCAGAAACTACAATTGGTACAAAATGCAACTGCCTGGGTCCTCACTGAAACACCTTGGAGGATCCATATTGCCAGTAGAATTCTGGATCAGGTTTCGGTACTTATATTAAAGGCCATTTACAGTCTGGGTCCAGCATACCTAAAGGATGGACCCCTCTGCCTATGTCCTTCAGAGAGCACTTAACCCGACAAATTGCAATGGTTGGTTGTCCTTGGCCCCAGGGAACTAGATTTGGCCTCGCCAGGACATTTTCAGTCCTGGCTCCTTCTTGGTGGAGTGAGGTCCCAGATGAGACCAGGGCTCTGTCAGTGCTGGCACAGTTCTGCAGGGCCTGTAGGATGGCGCTCTTCCACCAAGCTTTTGTTTGGGGCCAATAATCCAGTAACATCTATGGGATCCCTGACAAAGACACCCTCCACCTCTAGAAATATCCAGCCTGGAATAAACTTATTGGCATGATAAATCTTTCAGGTGAAAATTATATATTGCTGTTCTATTAATACTCCTAATTATGTATTGGTTTTAATTTTAATAATGTTTTATTGTTTTAAATGTATCCATAACTATGCACACGCACCATCCTGAGCTGGTCTCAGAAGGGCAGCCTGGTAATTTAATAAATAATAGAAAGTGTGATTAAAATGCAACAAAAAAAGTCATATACAGGCTCTGTGTCCTCTATAAGCCAGATTTTTTACTGTGCCGCCTATCCCCCATAATATGCAAGAGCTCTTTCTGTTACTATATTTCTATGTAGAAAATCATCACTTTGATGCCCAGTTCTTTCTCTAGGAAATCAGGGCTGCAGGTCTAAGAGCACTTTCCTGGGAGTCAGGCCCTCTGCAGAAACTGGGCATTTTGAATAAACCACTTTAGGCTTTCTCCCCATGTTTCTGTGTTCACTAGGTTCAGTTCAGCTGAAATTAAAAAGTCCTTTTATAGATTTTGAGGCCTTGTATGCATATTGGCATGTCAGAAAGCATGGAAAGAAAAGGAGACATTCTATTATTATTATTATTATTATTATTATTATTATTATTATTATTATTATTATTATTATTATTATTTCAATTTATATCCCACCACTCTCCTTGGACTTGTGGCAGGTTACATAAACCCAAGTAAAAAACCCCCATAAAATCCCAGTTAAACAATCACAACTCGTAATATCCTAAAAACACAACAGGCGGAATAGTTCCCGTTCTTTCCCCATTACAGTCAATCATCACATGGTAGGGGTTCATAGAATGGTATCCTCAAAAGCAGCCTAAGGGCTTACCTTTCAGGCACACCATCCAAAAACAAGAAAAGAAGAGGTCATCCTAAATTTGCATACATCCAATAATAAGACTTTGTGTCCTTTTCTTTTTGTATCTAGTGTTTATGATATCCATCATATAGCTGGGGAGTAGATGCAGACCACTTGTATAACTCCTTTCCCTCTGCTCTTTCAATACCTGATAAAGGTGGCTTCGACAGGAGCAAGCCTAAGCCGCTCCCTCCAGGCTCCTACTCAGGTGTATTCAGTGGGGCTTACTCCCAGGAAAGTTCTTAGGGTTGTACTGGAAAGTTGATGCTGCATCAAATTCATTAATCTTTTTGGTGCCAAGGGAATCTTGGTCATTTAACTTTCTTTGTGGAATGGCACTTCCTATCTAAAGCTAAGTGGGAAACAAATAGGATAAAATAACAAGTTTGGTCTGCTGGATTTGCATTACGCATCCCTGTGTTACTTCCTTCAATATCCTTTATTTTGAGGCAATTTTTGCTGCTTTGTGTTCTTTGGTTGGGGTGTATTTACATAACTGCATGGTCCCACAAAAGGACATTTCACTGCATACAGAAGAGTCAGAATGATATCTGATGGAAATTGATAAAATGTGCATGCTCTTAAGGACCAGAGAGAAGGTTGTGTGAAAAATTTTGTACCAGAACTTCCTCAGTGCCTTACACTTCCATCAACGCAGTATCAAATCGGTGAGAAGGTTTTGGGAAGAGGCTGTTGCACAGACGGCTGTAGCCATTCAGATATGATCAATTCACCTTGCAGTAAAGACAGCTTAACTCCGAACGCGCATTCCCAGAAGAACCTGACAAGTTCAAAGGACTAACTAACAAGTTCAAAGAATTAACTTCCTATGAGGTCAGCTTTGTTGTGCAGTTCCAGGAGACCAGGATGTCTTCTGACCTTATAAACGTATGAACGGGCTTCCTTATAAATAGTCTGTCTCTCAGCTACCTATCACCGGTGGTCTACAAAGAACTTTTAAAATTCCTCTTGATGAAAGTGGCTAGTTTTAATCTCATATGATAGTATGCAGGAACCATCAGCTGTACTATCTGTACTGCTGGGGCATTATTCTGCAACATGGGGAAAGATTTTTTGCCCCAGTTAAACCAATGCTATTGTGCAGTTGAGATTGATGGAGGAATCCCTGCACCCTGCTAAAGTGAATATCTGCAAACAAGTGATTCCATGCACTGTAATGGGCCGATGCAATCTTGGTAGTGTTGACTTTGACTCAGAAATAAGCGCAGGTTTGTTCCCAAGTAAAATTGCCTAGGACTGCAAACCGTGACCAATGTGCCCTAAAACATTCAGCGAGAGTATTTAAAATGCAATGAACGTGGAATGAAATTCCAGTTCAACACCTCACAACTGTTTTGCAGCAGTTCTGGTTAACATGACTACACTGAAAACCCTGGATGATACAGCAAGGCAGGAAATAGTCATAGAAATAATTAAAAGGAATGTTTATTATTCTTTTTTTAAAACGGGGTGTGGGGGAGGGAGCAGTTGTAAGCCTGAATGCAAGTTCTAATCAACTGATCAACAATACAGCCGTATAGGGTGTATTGATGTCCCAAAGAACTTTTTAAAAATCTTGGTCAGATACCAATATCTTCAGGCACTACCCTCATCTTAAAGCAAACTTTCTCAGAAGTACCTTTCACAGATTTCAGTAGAATTTGCCTAATATGCTCGAAGTGTAAATAGCATATTTCCTTGCTTCTGTCTATAAATGGAAAGGGGAAGGGCGGCACTTAGAATGCTGTCCGGGGAGAATTTAGTTTCGTGACAGGGGGCTTCCCTCTACCTCCTCTGAAGTATCTCCCTTTTCCTGTTGAGCAAATGGTTCCAGAATAATGCCTGAAATATTCCTTTGCTCGAAGAAGACACATCCCGAGCTTGTTATTTACAAGGGCCATATGGGGTGTAATCCCCATTCTCCGTTTAAACAACATCGTAAACGTAATTTTAGCGGGATTGTAGTTACCTATTGCATTTTAAATAGCCTCCTCTATTAAGTTCCCGCAACTCAGGAACAGGTGGCTGTGATAAACCGCATAACGGCGCCTGCAATTCAAATAACACTTGATGAAGTATTTACTTTTTGTTTAAACGATTCGCTTCCTCCTTTCGGCATATCCGAGGCTGCAGGTGTTTCTCGGCGCCGGGAATGAACGTTCAGATCAATCACGGCTCGGTTATAATGTCACATTTCTATTTTGGGGGTGGGGGGGGGGGAAGAGAGAGACCGGCGAAGGCACTTTGTGTGCGATCATGGCATTTCACAGAATACACCTCCGTCTAGGAAGAAAGCCCGTTCCGGAAACACTTGTCAGTTTGGATCACTTAATAAAGGACGTTCATCTTCTTTTCAAATCGCTACATCCAGGAGCTGCTTTGATCCGAGATGCGCTTGACATTTGCGAGTCTCTACCCAGGTTCGCTGCACAGGTTATATATTTTCCCCCCATTCATTTTAATGAGGGGTTGGCGGAGGAGGAGGAGGAGGAGGAGGAGAATGGGGCCCCATCTGTGATTTTACGATGAGGATACAGAAGTAAATGCGGCGCGGTGGTTAATATCAATGGACAGGATGCGATTCACGTAGCACGCGTATAAAAAGCCCGATCCCGAAACTGATCTCGCCCACTGAAACGAGCAAAGATTTCCAGTGGCAAATGCTACTGATTTCCAAGGACGCCGCTCCCCATCGGAGATTGCCTCCTGCACACTTACTTAGCAGCGAGCCTCTTTGAATCTAGTTGGACTTACTGGCCTAGGGGTGGGTCGCCCCAAAGCGGTTTACCTCCTTATGCCCCACCGCCTGCTGCGGGGCTCGGAAGATAGTCTTAGAATAGATTTAAACCAGGAACCCTGAAACAAATGTGGAGGGGCATACATTGCCATCGAAGGATCTCGCTTAAGTGCCACTCAGATCGCTATTTTAAGGGCCTGCTGAAAACGAATTGTATCAGATGAAAAGCGTCATAAAACTAAAAGGAGTCTTCTTGGGCCTTTGGACCCAAACGATAACACGCATTTAATCGTTTTGACGATCTGATAGAGTGACCTGAAAGAGGCATGTGCAGCATTTTCCCCTCTTCTTCCGCCCCCCCCCCATCCTAAACACACATGGAGGTAGAGTACACCCCCTCCCCACACACAGACACGTAGAAGTGGGATGAAATTGCACATTCCAGGCACAGGTAATACTAATGGCTCAATATTTTAGCGTTGCTTTGACCAGTGCCCTATTTACTATTCGACTGCGAAGTTTGCCTGGACAAGCCACGGCTGGAGATGTTGCCGGATCCCCGGTAGCCCCAGAGAAAGAAAGAGAGCCTCTGCCCGGCAGACAAAACTTTGCTCCTACTTCCAACTTCCTGGCTGCATCCGGAGGCCACCTTGACCCGAAGCCTCCTGCTTCTCCCATCCCTATACCCAAATGCGAAAAGACGCCAAGACTTCGACACAGGAGCAAAATCTCAGTCAAAGTTACCAACGGTGTTTAAAATGCTTTATTTTTCTTTAAAAATATGTACAGATCTGAAATATGCTTTCTTTTTTAAAATTTTATTTCCCGTAGATATAACACTTGGGGCGAAAAGTAACCGTGAAAAGGTGGGGGAAAGGCGATTCCAAAGAAAAATAGTCATGGCAGACTGTTCAAAAGCACCCTTGGCATCTCCTCCCTGCGCACGCAGACTCCCGGGGTTATTTCAATAGGAGTGGAAATGCAGGGGCTTATTTAGTCCCGTCCAGGGTCAGAAAGTCACTTATGCCCGGAAGCAATGAAGACATAACGAGGGGTGAGGGTGGGGTGGGGGTGGAGGGGGAAGAGAACACTCTATGCCCACCTAGAAAAGAAGCAAAACCAAACCGACCCAGACAGGATCCCCATAAATAATAATAATAATAATAATAGTAGTAGTAATTTAAAAAATACACACGGTGTATTTCTTAACAATGCAAGAAGCACCTCTCTCCTCCCCTGCGAGTAACAGACAGGCGGGTTAAGAAAAGGTCAGATCGGCCGCTCTACACGGGAGGAGGCGGGGGTCAGCAGCAGATCGGCGGCTCCGGGTGAGGAGGGCGCTCAATAGTCGATCTTGTTGTAGAGGTTGTAAAGGGGTAAGGCTGACAGGTTGCTGCCCGGGTAGTACAAGGGTGCCGGGAAGGCGATGGACCTGGGCACGGGCACCCGGAGGAGGGAATTGTCTCTGAAGACCAGGGGCATCCCCACCAGAGTCTGGGCCGAGGCGTGGGCCATGTTGGCCGCCTCCAGTTCCGCCGACAGCTGCCGTTTCCATTTGTTCCTGCGGTTCTGAAACCAGGTTTTCACCTGGGTCTCTGTGAGCTGCAGACTGGAGGCCAGGCAGGCCCGCTCGGAGCTGCTCAGGTAGCGCTTCATGTCGAAGGTGGACTCCAGCTGGTAGACCTGGCTGCGGGAGAACACCGTGCGCGTCTTCTTCTTGGCCGCGCTGGCCTGCCGCTCCGCTCCGTCCCTCGGCCTGTCCCCCGGAGGCGGCGAGCTGGGTGGGAAGCGCTTCTCTTTCTCTTCTTTCAAGTCTGCCTGCGACTGAGAGAGAAACGGCGGCGTCCTCTCGGAGCCCAGCACCGCACCGCTGCCCTTCGGGTTGCCTGGGGGAGGAAAAGAAAAGAAATATGAAAAGAAACACGTCTCGCATCACACAGACCCTGCGGAATCCAGGAAAGCAGAAACCTTCCCCCCCCCCCCATAAAACCTTGTTCCAAATACAGGGCGCTGTGCTTTAATCCCCTTTATAACTGGGGAGGGAAGGGATTCCGTTTTTCCTCTCCCGTCTAAATAGCATTTATTTCAGTCGGGGAGTTTAAAAAGCCTGCAGTTGTAGGCAGAGTGCAGCTCTCATTAACCCCCCACCGCCTTACTCACGAGTAAACCTATTGAGAAAAATAGCCACTACAAGCCATTTTGATCTAGCCTTTGTGCACCCTTTGGGAGTAAGTGCCTTGAGCCCAATGGGATTCACTTCTCGAGAACCATGGCAAGGATTGGGTTCTTTTACGCCTTGCTTTAAGATGCTTGTTTTCCTCCCGCTCTCCAATGGAGAGATCCGGACTTTTAGAGCCTTTCACAAAATCATATTCATGGGAATCCTGGAGAAAACCAACGCCTCTATTCCCTTTCGTTCAAGATGGTTAAATAAAAATCCATCATAATAAAACAATGATTGCTCCAAATCCCGGGGGGGGGGGGGGAGAGATTGTTCCTGGAACAAGAGCTTCCTTTAAAAGACCTTCCTTACTCCGCATACACCAAATCTAGAAAAGCCTTAAAAAACAAACAAACCCCTTTCCAATTAATACAGGTTGTATACTGTTATTACTCGCATCAGCCGACCTACACCACGGATGCCCCTAGCTCCCGACCTGGCCACAACCTAGCCTCCCAGATCTCATCTGGAAATTTAATTTCACCTTCAAAGAGCAGGGGTGCTTGGAAAGGCTGCGAATAGCCACAGAGCCAACCTTGGGGGGAAACATCGCCGCACGCACACGCACACACACACACATACAGAGACCCTCCTCGGCTTTCCTTAACGCAGCCTCCAACGCCAGCAGCAGCGCCCGCATAGCCGTCTGTACCTCCAGACCCATCCGTCCTCATTAGCAAGCAAAGTTGGTTTGGGTTTTTTTTTTGGTCGGATACTTACTGAGACACGTGAAACTGATAGGCTGGTGTTTGTGGCACGTTTCTTTGGGGCCGTGCGAATCGGGGCAGAAGCAAGCGGGGTGTTTCCAGCTCTCCTCCGGCTCCTCTTCTTCTGAGGACACCGACAGGCTCCTCTTCCTGGTCTGCCAGGCGGCAGCGGCGGCTGCCTGTTTAGAACCGGGCTCCCGGCCTCCTTCCGAGCCGCTGCCGCTGCCTAAGATGGACTGGATGGTAAAACTGGAGATCGGAGCTGCTGCGGGACAACACTTGCTCGGGTCGTCTTTGTTGCTCATCCTGGACTCATAAGAAAGGAGAGGAGAAGAGCTCTCGCTTTAGAGACACACTGGGGACGTTCGCCGGAGAGTGCGGGGGCTGCCTGGGGGGCTTGGCGACCTCGCCTGGCTTGGGGGGGACCAGTTTGGGGAAATATTTTTGGCGTGCCTTGGCGGGTTTTCCTTGAGCTTGCCGAGGCTGAATGCATGCTCCTTTCTCTCTCAGATCTCTATTGATCTCCAGGCGGCGGGGTGGCGGGGCTTCATTTGCATGGAGGTTACATCCGCCTCGGCCAATCACAGGCGGCAAGGCAGTCCCGGAAAGTTTCAAAATTCTAGAACGCCGTCAGCCAGCTGACTGCTCGGGGCCCGCTGAGGCCACGTGAGCGGATCGCAGCCTCTCGCCGACCGGTTAAAAAGAGAGAGAGAAAGAACCAAACAACAATACTATCTAGGTGAGGGATTTTTTAAAAAAATGAATGCTTCATCTACAAAGCTTGGCGAGGGTCACAGTTTCTTTCCCACCCACCACCCACCCCACACCCTACATTTCATAGCCTTCTAAGATGGGATCTATGGGAATCGCCGTGGCCTGAATGTTATTTTTAAATATATAAGGGAAGGAAGCTTAGTAGGGTCAGATTGCTTTGTGAACAGTAGGCTTTGAGTCGCGGGCGAGATTTGCCAAGGTCTGGCCGCATACCCGGCCAACACCTGCTCGCCCAGTCATGTTTCCAAGAGGGCAGAGGTTGCTCTCCTCAGTCACTTAACTAGAGGAAGTAAATAACTGGTGGGACTTTACTCCGAAGTAAATGTGCTGCACGATTGAGAGGGATAGGGCAACCACTGAAGCGTGTGTAGGTTACGTGTCCTCCCCTCTTCCTCCTTTCCCCAACAATCTCCGGTGCCACTGGACTCAAACTTTGCTCAACGTATCTCCGTGTCAGAGTAGCCCCTCCCCCTTTATGACAACAGCGATTTCAACAAACGCCGCTGCCCTCGTTTAGTCTTCACCTCCTCTCAAAGAGAAGCCAAAGTGTCCACCAGAACATGAGACAGGGAGGAAGAAAAGTGGGTCGACTGGAGACAAGCACAGATAACAGAGTTGCAGTTCAGGCAGGAGGGCGGCAGAAGACCTCTCCCCCCCCCCCCCGGCCTGCGGTCACCATCAGCCTCATCTCCCCCCCCCCCCCAATAATAGCTTGCCTGGCAATGTCAATCGAGAACTCTGGGCGATCGCCGGCGTTTTAGCCTGGCTGCTACCTAAGCCTTGCCTTGCTTGCCGGCTAGGCGCAACTCTGCCTCCCTTGGGAGAGGGGAGGGAGGGGAGGGGCAGCCTGAGCGGCAGCCTCTCCATGGACTGCAGGAGAAAGGGCAAGACGACGTGCATTCAAGCTGTCTGGCGCCAAGATGCCTAGCGAGGAGCTGGCAGCAAAGGAGCATCAATGAGGGCTTGCAATCCAAGCTGAGAAACGTCTTGCCGTTCCCAAACTCGGGCAGGTACATCTCTAATCTGCCCCGTGGGATGTAATCCATCTCCAAACGCCCGGGGTTTATTTTATTTTGCAAGGACATCTATAACAATGAACGTAACAATAAATATGCAATTACTTGGGCTTTCTGGGAAGATTGACCCCAAATGCCTCCCAATGACTGTCATACAATCGTCCCTCTCCTCTTGGGCTTGTACATCTTTGATCGCAGTCGGGGTGGGGGGCTGGCTCGGAGACTTTGCTCGGCGAGTGGAGGGGGCACCAGCCCTGGGAGCGCCCAAGCGGTGTTGTCAGAAAGCATCAGTGCAGCTTTCACATTCTAAAATGTATTGACATGAGGCCCTGCTATAGAGAAAGAGGCTCCTCCGTGTGCCTAGAAGTGGTGGTTTGGTTCCGACGGTTCCTCTTTGCAAGGCAATGCGGCGAGCGCCAGTCACTTGCGAAGTGGCCCCCTGAAGCCCCGCATGCCAAACCACGTCCAGCCCTTTCGATGGCCCCCGGCCCGCAAAGGCTGCGGATTAAGCTGTCATGTGGAAGAGGGCGGACATCGCCTCCGCAGCATTCCAGCTGCCTGCCTCTTCCCGCAAGTCTGAAAGTGCCGCTGGAGAGAGCTTTGATCCGTCCAGAGTTAGCTGGCGACACACTCTCTCCACCCCCCGCTGCGTCTGCTAAAACAACGAAGGGGACCGGTTTTGACAAGCAAGATGGCCCCGTGGAGGCGACGGCAAGAGCAGCGAGGCATTCCTTTCCTGCAGGCTCGGGGACTCCGAGGGGAGGAGGCTTGGGTTCGGATTTCTAGCCCGGCTTGTGTCATTACTGCGCCCCAGGGCCGCACCCTCGTCAACCCTTCGGTGTCAAGGGCCCAACGAGGGCCCAAGCCGCTTGGGGACTGCATGTCCCCACTGGGAGGGACTGAGGCCTTCTGGCTCCGGAAGTCAGATGGGGGGGACGAACGACTATGGTCCCCTTTGAGATCCCTCGGGCTGTTTGTGCTTCCCTACTAATGAGGGGAAACAATACAATCAGAGTCCAGATTTATTCAAGGCATGAGCTTTCGAGGGCACACGATCTGAAAACGGAAAGGCCCCTGGCCGAACACAGCGGTGCCCCTGAGCAGGGCTCGGCCTTCCTTTATTACAGACCACTTTTAGATTGTGGCTGGGAAGGAGAAGGGAGGCCGGGTCAGGGGGCAGGATGGAGCCCCATCTGTTCTTAGAAGTCAAGCACCGGAACAGTCCAAATTCACTCCCTCAACCCTAGGATTGAGGCTAAGGAGGGGGATTCCTTCAAAGCCCCCCCCCCTCCCTCGGCCTTACCCTCCCCCACAAATGTGCCAGGGGAGGGGATGAAGAGACTTCTCCCCCTCCCCCTGTTCGTTCAGGAGAGAGGGTGGGCCTGGAGACAAAATCTTCCTCTCCTTTGATCCCCTTCACGTAAAGGAGCCTCTCCCTTGGGCCAGATGGGTTTTCTTAATGGGGTGATTATCTCCTTCTCCTCCCCCTCCCTTCCGCTCCCCCAAAATACATAACGAGAGATAAAAGCAAGATCCAGATCAATACAGACAAATGTCAAGACGTTTTCAAATGACATTTTCATTAACTCCGAGCCCCCGTGGTAGGCCTGGCATATTGAATCAAGCGCTTATAAAATAATTAGGGGAGAGCGAGATGACGACCGGACCGTTGCGATCATTCACTCCTTAACTCCTGGATAGGCTCATTAAGGGGGCTAATTGATTAGGGGAAAGTGGCCCGGCTCCTCCCCTCCTCGTGCGGGGCAGGTGCTGTCCTGTTCTCCCGCATTAACCTTTTCGGTGCTTTTCAACAGGCTCCAGACACATTACAAATGGTCAGCTTTAATCATGATGTCAGCTCATTAACCCGGAAAGACCCCGCTCTGAAGCACAATGTAAGGGATCGTCCTTCACTCGGCTCTCTGCAGCCGGCCGGCCCCCCTCCCCAAAGCCCGCCCGGAAAAGGGTGGGTGGAGAGATGCCTGGCAGCAGCAGCAGAGGCTTTCTTTGGTGTCCACAAGCAGAAAGAGGCTGGGGGAAGAATCCTTCCCAGCACCACGTGTCTTCTGCACTGCTGGATCATACACTTTGAGTGTGCTTTTGCAGCTGGCTTTTCCTGTACAAAACACGAAAGTCTCCTTCTGAAGTGCATTGAAAACACATTATTCAATCTGTGTGGAATGATATTAATGCTGGGTAACTAAATGCCCCACTCCCTTCCACCTACACCCCCCTTTCAGTCTGCATTTGACCAAAAGCCACTTTAAGGACAGCAGGTCAGGCAGGAACTGAACAGGTGAAGTTTTTCTCCCTGCCACTTCATATGCAAGAAGTACAACCTGAAGGGTACAACGTTCAAGTGTGACAAAAGCGGGAGGTTCCATGAAGGACGGTATGCATGCCATGCTGTCAAAAGCCATGTCCTCTGATGGCCCCTCTTCTTTCCAGTGACTGTTGCGAGGGACATATCCTTGTGGCCGGACAGTGAAGATTTTAGCCCAAGGGGGCCTGACAGAGCAGAACCACAGTGAGGTACCTGGATTTGAAGTTTGCCTGTAATTCAGGGACAGGGAAGAACAGAACCAAGTTTCCAGACCCCAGATCTAGAACTAGGTGGGTAACCAGGCTAGCCTGAAGCAGCAGAACAAAGTTTTGAGTCCAGTGGCATCTTTAGGACCAACTAAGTTTTATGCAAGGTTTACACTTTTGTCTGCACGCACACTTTATCTGCACGCCAAAGCTTATACCTGGGATAAAACTTTGCAGGTCTTAAAGGTGCCACTGGACTCAAACTTTGTTCTAGGACAGAACTGTGAGCAAAGGAGAAAAGGAAGTTTAGAAGGGAAGAAGAAGAGTTGCTTTTTGTGGGGTTTTTTGGGGGAGTACCCCACTTTTCACTACCCAAAGGTGCCTCAAAGCAGCTTACAATTGCTTGAATAGTGCGACAAAAATCCATGTCCCTGTTGAGTCCTGGGTATGTCATAGTTTTGAGTGCAAGTTATTACAACACTCAAAACTATGACATGCCCAGGATTCTGCAGTTTCCTGTCTCTGCCTGGATACATTTTTAAAAGTGTTGTGTTGGCTCCAGTCCTCTAGAAAAGAGGCCAGTTTCAATGATGTTGCTTATTTTAGCTCAGCATTTTCAGACCTGAAATATATTGTTTCTTTGATTTTCTTAGTTTCTTTCTCTTGGTGTCAGCTTTCTTTCTTTCTTTCTTTCTTTCTTTCTTTCTTTCTTTCTTTCTTTCTTTCTTTCTTTCTTTCTTTCTTTCTTTCTTTCTTTCTTTCTTTCTTTCTTGTGTTAATCTATTTTTTTATTCTTCTCATTTGCTTAAGGATTCCACTTTTTATTTAAAAAGAAGACTTCTTGCCTTGTTCAGCATCCTTGGCTCCCTTCATGCTTTAGGAAGTCATATACATTGTATCTGAGCTGCTATTATAATGGTTTTAAATAACCTTCAGGCTTCCTTAAAAAGGATTTGACCCATCTGACCCTTTCTTTTAACTAACTCCCTCATTTTTTTAAAAAGAAGTTTCCTCTTTTGAAATGTAATGTGACTGTTGGACTTTGAGGACATGTATATATTACATTTAATACTGCTGTGATCACTGTTCCCAAATGACTTAACAAGACTTATTTCTTGTATCTGATCCTGGGAAACAATCAGGATTAAATGTAGGATTGCCATGGCTTGAACATCCTCTTTGTGACCTGAATATTCACATACTTTGTCAATATATAGTTGAAGATGCCCATTATCATACCTTCCCCCCCTCCAGTTGCCTCCCTGATTCCCCCTCCCCTAATCTCAAGATTACCCCAAGTCATAAGGGAGCTGCTTGAGCTTCAGTAATTCTGTGAGTATGGTCCACTAGCTTTTTGGACTCTATGCCTTCTTTGAAATATAGAGCAACTCCCCCACCCCACCCACAATATGCCCCCCTATTGTCTCCATAGATTTTGTATCCTAAATAACCCTATTCCCTTGGTTTTCATTGTCCTCTTCCCCCACCCCACTTCCCATATTGAGAATGACACTTGTGTGCAGTATTCTGCCCATTCAGTCTCCAGTTAGGAGAAATTTAGCCAGTCATTGATGATAGAAGATAGCTTCCTTTAAAACAATGGAAGATTAAAACCTGTGGTCTGTGTTGCTGTTGGTAGCTCTACTATCAGAATCCCCAGCTTCTTGTTATCAAGATCCCAAATTCAACACCCTCACTGACTCAGTCCAGTGCTGCAAGAGGTGGGGCTGGCACATTGGGAAATGGAGTGTGGGGTGGGGATCACATTTGGAAAGAGTGCCGATGATAGGACGGAGTGCAAGCCCCAGTGCAGCCCCGGATTAGACAGACCACTGGCCTGACTCCTCCTGAGGTCGCTCCCAAGTTAGCTTCTCTTTTAGGATCCAGCCACCCCTATGGGTATTAGCATATGGATTTTGTTTGTCTTCTTGTTGCAGTTCGAATTATGTTTCTACCCTCCCCAAGTTCAGGACACAATGCAAGAAAGAATGAAAACACCAGAGCCCCTGAGCCACAACTTTGAAGCGCCATTTCCATTCCAGTTGGAGAATCCCTCCCTTCACAAAAACAAAACTTTCCAATTTTGCACAGGTATGCAGCGCAATCCAAGGAAAGATGTCGGCTTAGAGCACAAAAGAAACCCAAGTCTGCACATTTCTGTCTTCGTCTTGCCCACAGGGAAGATACCACCAAACCGACACACACTATAGACTCAAGTCAGCGGTTTAAAAAAAAAATAACTTCTAGCTTTCTTATTCCCAGAGACCCTCTATTACTGTACACTTAGTAAATTGTACATTAAAAGGGCTTCGGGGGGCTGTGGAGATATACTCCAAGAGAACTCTCTGAAGTGGCCGTCCTATGAACTTGGGAGTTATCCGTCGAAATAAACGGGATTTGCCTTTGAATAAACAGGAATAGGGTTATTGTGCACGGAGAAAGTCCTTCTCTTCTCCGTTTCCCTGTTCCGTCCACTGTCCTGTCCACTGGATTGTGCAGGGCCGGCTCAGATCTCTGCCTGGGCCACTGGCTCATCCGTGCCATTTCTTGGCAGCTGGGAGGACACCCCGCGGATGAAACGATGGAGCCGCTTGGTGAGGAAGTCAACTCGGGCCCCGCGGCATTAGAGGGAGGCAAGAAGGCCTGGCGGAGGGTCAGGGCTGCGACCTCAAGCAGGGATCCCGTTTCCTTCCCGTTGACCGGTCCCGCTGGCTTTAGGTTTAGCCACCCTTCCTGGGCAGTGATTCTCAGGGCGACCAATGGAGCCTTCGTTCGAGCTCAAGCCGCGCAGAAGAGGCGGAGAGGGTGGGCTCCGGCCGTGGGGGCTGGGGAAGGGGATCTCCCAGCAAAGAGGGACCGGGAAAACAGCAGCCATGCCTGCTCCTTCTTTTTGCGCGCCAGCTGTAGAGGCAGAGATCTCTGGTGGGGATGGATGTACTGGAGGAAAGTCTCGGGGCTGAAAGCAGCTTGTGGGCCGGCCTCAAGGCCCTCTTGACAAGCTGCCCTGGATCCCACCAGCTCTCCTTTTCCAACAGCCCCCAGTCAGTCGCAGAGGACGCCCCCCTCCCCAGCAGAGTCTCCCTTGTGGTTTGCCTCACAGCAACCGGGGCGCTGGGAGACTCCTGCTCAACATCGCTATCCATGACCGTTTACGCACTGGGAACTTCACTGCCCCAGGGGGCGGATGAGGCCCAGCAGGCCAAATCCTCCCCCGTGTGGGTGCAGGAAGAGGTGGGGCAACCTGCCATAACTAAAACTCCAGCCTGCAGCCTGGCATGAAACCTCCAGTGCGTAAATGGTCCATGAGAGTATCCTAGCCCATTGCTGTTGATAGCGATGCCATCTATTGGGGGGGGGGGGTTTCTATCAAGTTAGGGTGCATCAAATTGCCCCTGACAGGTCCGGAGGGGTGTTGTTTGGGTTCTTTTTTTAAAGCCCAAGGGGAGCCCGGATACATTTGCTCAGGAGGGGAAGTCGTTCCCTTCCAAGGCAGCCTGGCTAGGATGGGGCGCCCATTGTTGCAGAGAACCGGCACCCCCAGCCCCCGGGCCTCCGCTGGCTCCCTGGCCCTCCCGAGCGGCAGGTTCAAGCGCGGCATATGCTCGGCTCCGGCCAGCCCGGAGGAGCCCTGGCTGAGCTGGTGACGTATGGGGCCTGGCGGAGAGATGGCGCACGATTTACAGCCGGGCCAGACAGGGCGTGAAATCTGCCCTGTCAGAGCTCACTGGGCGCTTTTGACACACCCGCCTCAGCTGAAACTTGTTAAATGACCACATCTGTCAGCAGAGAAGCGCCAAGCGCCCCATCGGAGCCGCTCTTGGGGACGGACGGACAGACTTTATGGATGCCTTGAAAGCGGCAGCGGCGGCAGCCCCAACTGCTATTGCACGCTATGGATTTTTTTTGTTTGGTTTGCTACGCCGCGGCTTGGAGGAGGAGGAGGAGGAGGAGGAGGGCGGCTTGATCGATAGAGGGAGCCCCAGCCACACTCCAGCCCCTACGAGGCCAGGCCGGACGAGAGCACAGCAAGGCGGGTGTGGCGGGACTGCATTCCCTGTGGCCACCCTTGCCGCTGGGGAGCCCCGTTGCGCCCCAGGAGAAGGGCTGAGGAGGCTAGGCGGCTGGGGAGGGGGCCCACCGTAGGACTGAGGCCCCTGCCCCAAGTCAACCCCCCCTCACGGGTCAGCTGGGCTCCCCCCCCCCCCCGCCAGCCTGCCCAAACTGCAGCCTTGTCTTGGCCCGGCTTAATGAAGATGAAGGCAGCAGCTGCGCCTTGACACCCCTCTCTCCAGCCCTCTGCCCTTCCCGAGAACTCGGCTAGATCTCGCAGGGCAGAAGGCCGCATCCACTGTGCCCATGCGCCCTGGTGCTTTCCCTTTCCACTTCCAGAGCGCTTTGCAACTGGATTTCCCTGCGCAAAATGGCAAAGGGTGGCTGAGGTGCATTGAAAGCGCAGGAAGTCCCCACTGGCCTGCCGGACACGTGTGCCACTTCTGAGTGCGGCCTCTGGGAGGGAGGTTTCGGGAAGAGCCCCGGCTTCAAAGGAAGCCCTGGTGAGGATGAAGCAAAGGAGACCTCTTTGTCCACGGGGGGAGGGGGAGTCTCCACTTGTGATCACTTGGGTTGGGCTGTGGTGGAGCCGCAGGGCCAGCAGCACACTGAGGGCATCTCGCTCCGTATGCCATGCCACGGGGAGGTTCGGGAAAGGCGACTGCCGGGGGTGGTACTGGGCAGTCAGCCCACTTGGGGCAGATCCGGCCCAGAAGGCTGCAAGAGACCCACACCGTCGGAGGGCCTTTCCCGCAGCCTCCTTTCTTAGATCAGTCGCCTATGGAAGAAGAGAGCGAGCGAGACACCAAGGCCTCACGTCGGACAAAAAGCCAGGCGAGGCCAGCGGGCCATCCTGCATAGCAGTATTCTGGCCGGGCTCACAGTGTGTGCCCCCAATTGCCGTGTGAACGCGGCTTCCGGGGTCACCCCCTTCCCCGAGGGCAGCCAAGCACCCTCCAGGATCAAGGAGGCGGCAGAAAGCAAAGTCCCTTGGAGAGAGACAGAGCGCCTTCCCCCGAAGCAGAACGCGATCCGGAGCCGGCCAGCCGCAGCTGGGGAGTGGGTCCAGTTCTCCAAGTGGCCCTGAGCAAGCTTTCAAAGGTCCCTAATAAAAATTGATCTCCCCGGCTTTGGCGGCGCTTGGAAAATAGGCTTGTTGAGAGCCTGTAATCTCGGGCGCAGGCTTCCCCCCTGCAATGACAGATGAAGTCATAAACAAGTTTGATCTCCGAATCAAGCTTCGATAAATATTAAACACAGGCTCCCCCAATCTCCCCCCCCTCTTGCCACGTGTGGATTATGATATATGGAGCGTCCAAACTTTAAAATAAGGAAATACCAGAGAAAATGATCTCAATAAATTTTCTAAGTATAAACGTTGATTATGTTTCGATTTTCATTCAAGAAGCTCTGCTGCCCGTTTTTTGGTGCAAATGACATCTCGCAATAGGCTTTGGTTGGGAGCGTCGAGGGGATGGGGGGAGGGCGCGGCGGCGGGGGGGGGGGGGGTTGGCGGTGGAGAAGAGAAGGCTCCCCGGTTTTGAAAAAAGCGAGCCGGAGCGGTGGACAATTTATGTAATCTGTGGTTGGAAAATGAATTGTGTAATTTATTGGAAAACAGAAAGTCAGGCAGATTGGATCAGCATAGCCTATCCCAGGCGCCCCTATCCATCAAGTTCCAATTAACAACCTAACCAGAGAGCTTTAATGTGTTTCCAATCTAGTGGCCTGATAGACTCATCAATTCCTCGGGGAGAAATTAAGAAAATCGACCGCCCCTTGGCGTTGTAGTGTCATTCCTTTCTGCAACTATATGTCAAATTAAAAACACAATTAAAATTTAAACTGTTTCAATCAGAGGGTGCCCCGCAACCTATGTTTCACTTAATAGAACTTTGATGAAAATCTGATGCTTCCACTCCATCACCAAAGCGACTGGGGCGGAGGAGAGCCAGAGATCCGCCGGATTTTTTTTCAACATTAGAGTTTAAGCAGAGACCAGGTGACTCAACCTCAGAAAAGGGGGAGGAGAAGGCTTCTTTTCAAGAGACTCTTTCGAAACTGACCCCTTCCCATACCATGATCCTATTATCATCATCACCATCATCATCATCATCATCATCACCATCATCACCACTTAAGGACCCTTCCCCGAGGTACTCATAGTCCTGAACATCCCCCAACAAAATCATGCCTGTTTAAACTGTACTAAGCCTCTCTGATTGCTGTAGGAGCGCAGGTTAGGAAATCTAACCAGTCCTCTACTCAAAACCACCAGCAGGGATGAGAACGGGGTTGCAGCCATGAGAAGCAAACTCCTAAACCAGACCACACCCAAAGGCCGTGTGACACCTTTATGAGGATGATAAAGAAGCTACCTTTGTCCTTTTGTGGGAAGGATGTTAAAGGCTGTCATAGCATGAAAGCCAGGTGGCGTAGTGGTTAAGAACAGAGCCTCTAATCTGGAGAGCCAGATTCTCCATTCCTCTACATGCAGCCAGCTCAGTGACCTTGAGCTCCTCACAGTTCTCTCAGAGCTCTCTCAGCCTCACCTACCTCCCAGGGCCTCTGTTGTGGGGAACAGAGCAGGTGATCCCAAGTCTCTTTGAGACTCCTTTGGGCAGTGAAAAGCAGGGTACCAAAACCCAGCTCCTCCTCTTGTTCTTTTGAAAGCATCCTCCATGCCATACTGCCTAGCTATGCAAAATCCTATCTGAATCTGCAAATGGCCGCAGCTCAGCATTCCACCTACAGGGTGCTGCCAGGCAAGGGTTTAGGAAACCCCTCTAGAGCTGCCAGGAATGCCCCTCTAGGAACCCCTGGGATTGTAGCCCATCTCTAGGTGATCGGTTCTTTTCCGCAGCCACCGAACCTGGATCAAATCCGACTGGCATCCCCACCACGAACGGGGCATATCGACTAATCGCTCTTATCCAGGGCAGAGGTGTCCGTCTAAGACCGTTTATGTACTGGGAACTTTACTGCCCCAGCTCCCATGCAGGTGTACAAATTGGGGGAGGATGAGGTGCACCGGGCCAAATGGTCCCCCATGTGGGTGCAGGAAGAGGTGGGGCAACCTGCCACGACTAAAACTCCAGCCTGCAGCCTGGCATGAAACCTCCAGTGCATAAACGGTCCAAAGGGCTCCCCCCACTCCTCAGTCTCTGAAGTAGAAATCAGATCAGATATTGTGGGACCAAAGGATTACTGCTCGAGATTGCTGCTGGACATAGATCGGAATAATTCGCTTCGGGGCAGGGTGAGTTGAAACCCTCCCTTCCCTTCCTGAAAAGCACATTCTGGCATTTTGTACCCCCAGTGTTGGGAACCTCCACAAATCTGCCCTGAGTTTCCGAACACAAGGCATTCCTAAACAAACAAAGAAGTCTTTGGGCAACAAACAAACAGGATCACTTGGGAAGCCCAGCATAGATAAAGAGGAAGATGATCTGGATCTGGTGGGAGAAAGATCTCTCTACTAGTCAAAAATCACCTGCAGGCTCGCTTATCTCAGGCTTTCTCAACGAGGGTTTCATGACTGGAACGGTTTCTTGAATGAGTGGGAATTAATTTTTTGCATATTTAAAAATTTTTTAAACATATGACCATATATGGTCATGTCGGCCTCCCTTCCCCCATGGCCAACAATAGCCCTGGAGGGAGTGGGCATTGTAAAAATAGTTGAGAAAGGCAGGCTTGTCTGCTAGGCTTCAAATCAAACATGGATCTCATCGAGGGTTAGTATACGTGGTTGGGCAGAGGCGTTATGGTCCTATGACAGGGATGCTTGCCGCATTCTTCTGGGCTGTCACTGGAGGGACCCCGTTTCTTTATAGCTCCCAAGCACAAGAAACCTCCGGATAAGTGGAAAGCTAACACCTCAGGAAGAAAAAGTACAGCCCTTTCCTTGCCGTCCTACTTTTCTACTGGAGAGCCAGCTTGATATAGTGGTCAAAAGCGGGGGCCTCTAATCTGGAGAGCCTGGTTTGATTTCCACCCCTCCGCCACATGTGACCCTGGGTGACCTTGGGCCTGTCACAGTCCTCTCAGCCCCACCTACCTCTCCTGTTGGAAGTCACTTTGAGGTAGTAAAAATCGGGGTATAAAAGGCCCAACTCTTCTTCTACTCTGGGACCTTCCAAGGGCAAAACAACAACAACATTCGCCCAGCAATGGAGCCCTGTTGGGTGAAAGTGAGGGGAAAGAGATCCTTTATGTATTTCCCCAGTACTTTGAGGGGAGTGGAATATAAATGTAGCAAATAAATACAGACTGGCAAGGAGAGTTTTTAAATTTTTTAAAGGAGGGGACCAATGGAAAGTGTTACTGTTGGGATGGCAACCTGAAGTGGCACAGGTAACCTGTAGCAGGTGTAGACCTGGGCTTATTGAAGAGGCATCCTTCTTCAGTGGAGGTAGGGTGGCTGACTCCTGGCTGGGAAATACCTGGAGATGTTTGGGATGGCATTTGGGGAGAGGAGGGAGGTAGATAATGCCATGGACCCCACTTTCCAAAGCAGACATATCCTCCAGGTGAACAGATCTGTCACCTGGAGTTCAGTCGAATCCCAGGAGATCTCCAGCCACCACCTAGAAGGTGGCAATCCTGACTGGAGAAGCTAACAAGCCATTTTAGGCCAGGACCCACTGAAGTGCAGCACGGTTGAGTTCAGGGTCTTCAGAACGCTTGCCAGGAGCCCCGCTCAGACGGGGCAGTCATCATGGCTCGGCCTGACCTATCCAGCAAGTCCAGGGTCCCCTCGGAGATGTGGGGTGTATGACACTTTCACCACCAAGGTTGCCTTCGTCAGGCAGCTCAGTAGGCAGCAAGTTCAGCGGGGTTGACTCTGAAGTCGCTGGGCATAGGATGGCCCCCTGGCCGCCCAGTCTTCCCTGCGGGCCCTCGGAAGTCAGTGGCACCGAGTTAGAGCATTAACTCCCCAGTGGCGCTCCAGCTTGGAGCCCCTGCGTGTAATTTCGTGCTAAGCTAGCCGGATATCAACACCGCGGGGTTCAGTGGGACTTTGGACCCAGGAAGCCGCGCCAGGCTGGCCTAAGGAGAAGGGGTCTTCAGTTCTTTGTGGGTCTCTTCGGGGTCTTTCTCACGAGGAGGTGAGGAGGATAGTATCTGAAGGCCATGGCGTTCTCTGGTCAGAGACGTGGGATGAGGAATTCCGCTATAGAGTGGTTTAGTGAAAAGCAGCCTGTCCCCTCTTTGCTAGAAAACTAGTCCATCAGGACAAGGGCTATCCGCTAGTCCATCAGGGCAGAGGGGGTGGAGTAAAAAGGATCAGAGTGTCCTCTCCGGCAAACTGAATAGGCTCATTTTCACAGGAACCTGGATACCCCTCTTGCATGCAGAAAGTTAGTTCATTGGATGTGTCCCTTGAGCTGAAACATGAAAAAATGGAAGGCCTACTTGAGCTGAAAGAGCCTCCGCTTACAAATGTGACCTGAATGTCTGAAGGACTGGCAGGAAGGCTATTGCACCCCCCCTCCAATTTGGGGAAGGGGCAATGCTGCTAGTTCAATAAGGTTTGAAACATTCCTGGCATGTCTCCTCAGCCTCACCACATACTGGAAAAAACAGATCTTGTATGTCCTTGCCCTGCTGCCCTTTCCAGAGCACTCTTTTCCTGAATGGATTCATTTCCAAATAAGAAACTTTAGGCCGAACATGGTGAGAAGTGGTGTTTTCAGACTGCCACTTGGACTGTGACCTTTCGAATGTTTGCTTGGCTTAGAAAGCTCCAAGGGACATCCCTGATGTTCTCCATGCAAGGTGGGAGCTCTTGTCTTTTCTTGTAGCCGGTTTCTTGTAGCCGGTTTTGTTTAGAAGACAGAATGAGGCAGCGGGAGTTTCCAAATGACTGCAGCTGCCACATGAGGTCCCTACACGTAGATATGTAGGCCACCAGGGAAGTGGCCAGATGTGTCAATTACTCTATGATATATTTATTTTAATATTTATATCCCACCCTTCCCCAAAGGCTCAGGGCAGATCACATCAGACACAAATACAAATTCAAGAAATATAATACAAATGTCAATTGTTTTGCTATGTGTGTTTTAGGGGGGGGGATCTAAATCTCCCCCTCGGCAGACCGAAATACTACCGCTCATATGGGGAGGGGACCTGTGGTGGAATGCAGTCACGACTGCACAAGGTCAGGAACTTCTCCGGGTGCATTTGGGTGCATGGGAAGAGCATTTGGGTGCAGTAGCCTCGCTGGATTAGGTTAGTATTCCTATAGGAGACCTCCTGGGACTTCCAGGCAAGCCAGCGGGAACTCCATGATGGGTGTGGGGGGGGGGGATGCGAACCTAAACAAACAAGGAAAGTTTTTGTGCTACATTAGACAAAGGCAGCAGTCTGACGAACCTTTTCCCTGGAGCATGTCTCCTTAACTGGAATGGGACTAAACTCTGAGTAGGCTTGCTTAGGTTTTCTCTCACCTGGCCAGGGAAATACTCTTGCGTGGTAGGCACGCAGGCACGCACGCTTCTTGGCGCAGGATCTACCAGTAAGAACTAACTCTTCCAACACACACACCCTTGGCAATTTCCAAGGTAAAACAAAAGACCAGCCACACCTTAAAGACCAGCAATAAGCTTTTCTGAGTGACATCCCACTACTTTAGGAAGACAGGTGAGGGGGAAATCCTACTAGAACATACTATGAGGTAACTTCCCATTGTTTGGTTTCTGTATGGTTCAACCTGTTGTGCTCTGTTTCAGATTTATGCAATCCCAGCCCTATTGCATTGCTCATTGGATGTCTCATTATGTTGTTTGCATTGATTTACAATTGGTAATCCGTCTTGAGAGTCAGTGAGAAAGGCGAAATATGAATAACTTAAATAAATAAACTTTCCGGGTATGATTTAAAACTAGGGTTTTCTCTTCGCACAACTGTTTGAAGGAGGAAAACTCGTATTGAAGGACAAGGTTAATCTTTAAGGCGCCACTGGCCTTTTAATTTGATTTTGCTTCGCCAGACTAATCAAAATACTAGTTTGCAATTTGCAAGGGCCCTCCGACGTGCCCGAATCCTGTTTCCACTGAAAGCTACGGCGTTCGCCTTCAGCTCCAGAATTCTGGAGCTGCAATCGCCTTGGCACATGGACCCACACCCCTGTTTCAATTCCTGGCAGCCTGAATTTCTCATTCCGCGCAAGTCGATGGGGCGGGGGGGGGGCGATGACTCCCTAGAATGTCAATAAAGAGGAAACGTGGAGACATCGGCCTGGCGTGTTTTCCTGGGCTGACGCCCCAGGAAAGGAAGCCGCTTTAGAAAAGCGTTGCTGGAAGCAAGGCCCAGTGGGGATGACTTGCTGGGAGGCAAGCCCAGGTTCGGGCTGCCCGGACAGGCCTGAGAGGGATGGGCGGCCGTGGAACCCATTCCAGAGAGGGGCAAGGCAGCCCTGCCTCGGGAAACCGCTCCGCTAACTCAATGCGCAAACACTGGGAGCCCTTGGCGGCTGCAAGAGCCGCTGGGGGCCTCGTCCAGGCTGCCTGCCCAGGGACCTGGGGCTCTGTCCCCGCTGCTCGCAGCACCCACTAAGACACAGCCTAAGGGTGAGGTCTCCCTCCTCCCCCCCCCCCCCCGCAGCCTTCCCCCGCCCTGAGGGCGCGAAAGAAAAGATGGGCGACTGGTGGGATTAGAAGCGCCCCTGCCCCTTGGGATCCACCTCCTCTCCTTTCTGCTCCCCCAGAGAACCAGTGGAGCACTCAGGGGCCCAGCCTCCAGGAGTCTGCCCGTTGCCAGCTTCCCAAGGTTTGACCACAAGTTCCCCTGGGTTTTTTGGATGCCCAAAGTCAAGATGGCCCTGCAGCCTCCTGCCCTCCCTTCCAGGCAAGGGACTTCTGTTGCACAGAGGCGGGGGTGAAGAGAAAGGAGAGGTTCTCCTCCCACAAGGACTCTGAAGATCTGGCCATTGGACCTCACTGTAGGGATCGGTGCCGTCTGGAAAGACTGGGGCAAAATGCTGGCTTTTAGGGTTCTCTCCCTCCCCCTTTCCCGTTTAAAAAAAGAGAGAGAAAAGTAACTCGATGGGCCCTGGGCGTGTGGCCTCCATGCCCCGCTCCCTCCGCAAAAACAAATGAGCAACTACAAAGGGGGAAGGGAGGCTTGGCCACAGCGGAGCAGGGAGAAGATAACGTGCCTGTTTGCCAGCATCCCAAGGTCATCAACACACTGGCGAAAAGAGCACAGAGGAACAATGGATTCATTTGAAACAATATTTTACAGACGTTTGGCGATCAATACGAGCCGCTGTATTATGCCGGGCCAATCTGTTAATGCTCTTAATGGGCTTCTCATTCCGTTTGCACACACTATGCTAAGTCGATAGAGCAAAGTGATTGTTACAGAGACACTTGCAGGGGGTCGGGGTGACGGCGGGGGGGGGGTCGGGGAGGGGGGGACTCCTGCAGGCGCCTCTCCCTCCCCCTCCCAGCCCCCAGAACAGGGCTCGACTGATCGGGCCAACGGGCTTTCCTCTCCCGGCTCCGAGTCCTCTCCCTGGCCCCCTCTCCGGAGTGGATTCAGGGTAGGCGAGGGCCCCTCCCCCCTGGCGTCATCCGCGGCTGCGAAGCGGGTACCAACCTCCCTGCTTCCCGCTGCTCAACCTCTACTGCGGCCGGCCACGCTTGGGCACGCGGCGTTTCTGCTCTGTGTTCTAATCTCCGCGCTCCACAGTCTTCTGAATTCCTCCCCACCAAATCTGGAGGCCAGGGGACTTTTATATCTTGGTGTCTGCTGTTGTCTATACACAAGCGGCCTCTATTTACTCCCAAATAAAAGAAATACATGTGTGTTGCTAATACAAACACAGCAAGCGGATCTGGCTCCTTCGAGCTTTGAAGAGAGGGGAGAAGACGAGGGGCGGGTGTCTCCCTCTCTTGCACTCTCTCTCTCTCTCTCTCTCTCTCTCTCTCTCTCTCGCTCTCTTCATCTTCCTCCCTCCCTCTCTCTCCCTCTCTCTCTCTCTCTCTCTCTCTCTCTCTCTTGCCTGGCAAACAAAGGCTGAGATTTGTCAGAGCCCAATTCCAGCAATAAAGAGAAGTGGCCCCGGAGTGGCTGCAGATTAAGAAATTGCAGCAACTGTCTTGGAACCGACACCAAAGAGCCGGCCTGCGCCGGTTCCCAAGAGCCAGTTTTGAACCGCTGTCAGGAAGAGGACAGCGTTCCAAAGGGGAGGTCTCCTAAAGTGGCCTCCGTCCTCAGAAAGAGGACCCCCTATTTATAACCTCAGCCGGAGCCAAAGCTCAAAGCAGCGCTTATTTTGAACGCAAGAAGTACCCAGCCCCAGAGGCCTCGGTAGGAGGGCGGCCCGCTATTGACCTGGCTGTCCTTCAGTCCCCCTTCCTGCAGCGCCAAACTTGGTCCCCCTCCTGGGCTCCTCCTGGGCATGCGCTCCCAGTGTTCCCAGAAGGAAGCCTCCCATGAAGTCTCGTCTCCACAGGACAGGCCGAGGGCGAACAGCAGGGGTCCCCTTTCGGACTCCCAGCCCCCTCTCCCCTCGCTTGCGCAACGGAGGGGAAAGAACCCTTCTGGGCACGGAAGAGTGGACTCAGAGGGGTGCCATGCGGTCTCCCTGGCGGTTGGATGCCCTTTGCGCGCAGGGCCGTTCCAATCCAGGCCCCGAGATGCACCACTCGGGCCACTGCAGCTCAGCGGCTGGAAGAAACAGGGCACTGGGGAGCTCTGAGCGCCTCGAAGGGGAGCCTGGGAGTTGTCAGAGTAGCTTTCTTGGCTGGGATATTAAAGGAGAGGAGAATCTGCCCCCACCCGCCCCCTTCACCCCCTGGATGAAACCTCTGGCCAGGGAGCCAGGAAGAGGGATAGGAGAGAACGGGAAAAGATTTCAGAGCAGGGACTCTGGGGGCGGCCTCTAAAATCAAAGAGGCCTTCTTCCCTCTCCTTTCTCAGAATCAGGGGGTGCCTTCCCCTTCCTCCCGAGGGACAGCTGCCTATCCAACCCCCCCTTCCCCTTGCCCAGAAAGCTTCGCGGAGCTTCCCGAAGCTTGCAAGGAAATGCCTTCTAAGGAACAGCCCGAGCCCCTGGGCAGCAAGAACGAAATGCGAGACTCAAAATAACGTCCGGCCCTCTTCGTGGCTCCATTTGCACTCTAGGCAAGGCTCTGGGTTGTTTTCTTCCTGCGGCTCAGTCTGGGATGCTTTCAGGGGCGGGCGGGCGGGGTGGGGGTGGGGAGGAGGAGGACTGTAGCCAACAGCAGCAGGTGTAGCATATAAAAGCCAGATAGAGAAATAAGAGGGGGACAAGCTGTGCTCGCCTCCAACTGGTCCTTTCTCGATTGAGTGAAGACCGGGTGAGCCAGGAACCGTTTTCAAGGCACTAACCACAAATAGAGAAGTTATTTTTCTCGGCGTTTGATAACATTGCAGCCTGGTGCTGGCTGATGGAAAGGGGGGTATTTGCTATTGCAACAGGCTCTTTTTTTAATGGATTGCTAGTGACTTGGCCCCAAGTTAGTATTGCAAACAGCAAAAAGGCATCAGCGTGTTTGTAGGTGACACAAGGAAGACCGGATTTTGACTCTGGATTTCTGTTTATTTTCCATCGATCACTCAGGCCAAAAGGTTTCAATCCCAAACGAAAGGAAAATAAATGGCGATCTGTTCTCTATAGTCGTTTTTTTTTAATGGTGAAAACTTGCCTCAACTGTATATACACATACCAAAAAAAAGGATGATTCATGCCAGTTTTCTATAAACGGGAAACAAGATTATCTCCCGGAGTGGGCCAAAAAGCTCCACTAAAGAACACACACCCTGTACCAATTGAGCTGAACAGATGAAACAAAACACAGCGCCAAGGAAACAAAACAAAAAAGGGGAAACTTTCGGGGTAAATTTTCTCTGGAGGGAGGAACAGAAACCTGAGCTGGGCTTCCCGCTTGCTTGAAACCCTGCCGGCAGTTTTCTGAGACAGGCTAAAGTGATCAGTCCCCCAGGTTGGGTTGTCCCCTCCCTGAATGGCGCACTTGGAGCCAAAGGGAAAGCGTCTCCTTCAGACAGTTTAAAGTATCTGCCCGGGCCCCTGGGAGTGAAATTGGACCCCAGGAGTGGCTGAGAAGGACTGGCTCTGGAGGGGGCAAAGGGGTCTCTGTGGCCCTGGGAAGCTCGGCCTGGGGCCCGCCACCACCCCTGTGATGAGCTCCAGCCGCAAGACAAGGGTCGTCCGCTGCGGCAGCTTCGGGAAAGGCAGAGGTGTGCCGGCTGGCAGTACGAGTCCCGAAGCCCCTGGAGGGTGGCCAGGTGGGTCCTGAGTTCGAATGTCGAGCGGCGGCCTGGGGGAGGAGAGCCGGCGCGGCGACCCTCCTCCGGCAGCAATGGTGCGCGCCGCCCCTTCAGGCGCACCGGGAGGTTGCAGCTCCCGCCTCCTTTCGCCCTCCTCCGAGCCCGGCAGTGATGCTGGAGGGGCTTTAACCTCTTGCTGGCTGCGACCCAGGAGATCGCTGCCACAGAGCCGGGGCGGGGAGCGGTGCCTTGAGCAGCAAGGAGATCTGGAGCGCGCCCCCCTGACCTGCCAGCCCCCCTGCGCTGCAAACTGCCCCGCCCCCCAATTGCCCGTCGGAAGGACGCTTTGGAAGGGAGGGCTCCCCGGAGCCAAAAAGCGGCAGAGCCCCGCGATCCCCGCCCGGAAAGGGGCTTGAGGCACCACTCGTGCTCCGGAGGAAAGGTTTACCTGCGTGGGGGAGGCGTGGAGAGGCAGGTGGTCGATGGGAAGGGTCCGAGGGAGCTGGCTGCGTTGGCCGGAAAAGAGCTGGAGGCAAGGCCCGTGCTGCGCAGGCCAAACTGGCCGGCGGGTTCCTTCGGGAGAACAATGGCTCCTCTGTCCTGGGCTCCAGGTTCAGCCAGCCGGTGGGGTGGGCCTGCATGTCCCCCCAGTCAGAGGGCTGGAGAGAGACCGCTCTCCGCTTTCTCTTCCCCAGTCCCCTCCCCATCCTCCCGGAATGAAAACGAGCCCGTCAGCATCATCCTTAAGGAACAGCTTCTCTTTATTTGTGTTTTTTTTTCTCCAACCACAACATTGAATCATTATAACAATTATTTTTTTCTTCTCCCCATGATTCATTTTTTTTAAAAAATAGGACCGATCCCTGCTGGAGAGGGAGAAGGGGGTGGGGTGGGGAAGTGGAGGAATTATCTGAAGGGGGAATCTTTTTTTATTTTTATTTTTTTTTGGTCAGACAACAGGTGAGAGGGTCAGGCAACGAAGACTGGGGCTCTCCATTCCAGGCGGCCTCTGAAAAGCCAGGCCCGCCAAGAAAACTGTACAGAAGAGCAAAGAAGTTACAAAATTCTCCGCAGGCGGATTGATTGTCCATCACTTAAAGCTCCCCCCACACTCCACCCTGCCCTTGGGGAGTTTAGAGTTCAGTCGCAACGGTTTCACTCAGCCTCCCCCCCCCTTTTTTTTATTTCGTGCACTTTCTCTCCTCCCCCACAACGATCGCACAATGGAAAATAAACTCAGACCTTTCCTCCCCGGTCAAACACCGCCCGCCCAAACAGGGCCCTCCAAATTGTACAATATTGCACAGGTCAGCGAGACAAACCAAAGGAGTCTTTTCTCTTTTTAAGGGCGGTATGTAAAGAGCAACATAGAGCTATAGCTTCCCCCTTCACAACTTTTTAATTGAAAATAAAAACATCCGGAATAAAATAAGATTCATAAATAAAGTAAAAAAAAAGTGTACACCGCGAAGCTTCTTGAACTCATAAGGTTGCCTTTCTGTCTAGGGATTGAGCTCCACTCCGGGAGGGGGAGATAGAGGCAGAGACCCTCGGGAGGGCTCGGGACCCCCAGAACCTGGGAGTTGCACCGGCCAGGAGAGGTCTCCAAGGGACCCATTGGCTCTGGTTTGGATCAGCCGTCGGTCCCCAACCAGGCCATTCCACAGTGCGACGCTTTGTGTCCCACTTTTATAAAAAAATAAAAAAATAAAAATAGCCATCGTCCTTCTATTCCACCCCCGCAAGGACAAAGTAGCTTGCCAGGTGGCTCTCTCCTGGGGTTGCGACGTCTCCTGGAGGGCAAGGGAGGCTGAAAGTCTGGCCCAGCAGGGCAGCTAGCCCCTCTCCCCCTGCTCCGCCTCAGGCGCCGGGCCGGGAGGGCCAGGAGAAGCAGGCCATGGTCCCTGAAGGCCCCCGCCTGCCCTCTTCCCTCCCCCACCCCCGGCCCTCTCCCTCGGCCGCCTCGCCAGGATGGCTCAGCCGGGCGGCCTTCTCTCTCAGACGGGCCGCAGGAGCGGCACCGAGGTGACCACGGGGTGTGAGTAGTAGACCGGGTGGGGGAAGGTGAGCAGGGGCTGGCTGACGGGTGCGCCGCCCGCCGTTGGGCCCCCTCCTCCCCCTCCTCCGCCGCCCCCTCCGCCTCCTCCGCCGGCCTCGGCGGCGGCAGCGCTCTCATGGTAGAGGATGGGGACGCGGACGATGCGCTGGGCGGCGGCGTGGCTCAGGTTGGCAGCCTCCAGCTCGGCGGCCAGCTGGCGCTTCCACTTGTTGCGCCGGTTCTGGAACCAGATCTTGACCTGCGTTTCAGTGAGGTGGAGGGAGGCGGCCAGGCCGGCGCGCTCAGAGCTGCTCAGGTAGCGCTTGAGGTCGAAGGTGGACTCCAGCTGGAAGACCTGCGAGCGCGAGAAGACGGTGCGCGTCTTCTTCTTGCGGCACGGCTTCTTGTCGGCGCTCTCGTCGGCCTCGCGCTTGGGCCAGTCCTCGGCGCCGCTCTCCTCCTTCTTGGCCTCCTCGGCGTCGCTCTCCTCCAGCACGATCTCGGCCGGGCTCTGCGAGTCCAGCTCCGGTGCCTCCCGCTCAGCCTTTAGCAGCGGTGCCTCCGGGGAGTCCCGGTCCGTCCCCGCCGACGCCGGCGACGAGTCTCTCCGCAGCGACTTCTCCACGGAAGCTGCCAGGTGGGAAGCAAGCCACAGACACACACAGAGCGCAGTCAGGAGCAGCGCCGCCGGCCCTCGGGCAACCGGCCAGCCCCGGCTCTCCTTCCGAGAAGAACCCCCCTCCACCAAGGCGTGCCGGCTGGGATGCAGCCAGCCCCAATCCCAATCCCCCCCCCTAGGGTTCCCGAGGCACTGTGCCGACAGGTTTGGCCAAAGGCACCTCCTCAGAAGTAAATCACCTCCAAGCCAGCCATTCTACGCTCAGGCGAGGGGCCAGTCTCAGGCACACTTCCCCGGGAGTCCGCCTGACCCGTTTCGTGGATCTGTCTGCATTCATTTCAAAGCCCGTCCCGTTTCGTTCCCTATGGAACTTATTTTCAAAGGATTGCCTGGGGAGGGGGGGGTCCTAAATCCCAAAGGAACATGAGATCCCGAAAGCCCCTTTCTTATGACGGTCCCATTCCACTTTTTAAAAAAGCAAGTCCCGGATGGTTCCCCCTTCCCCTCGGACAAGCCGACACGCGGATGGGTCTCCTGAAGACTCTCCAGCGCTTCCCCGTCAGGCTTCTGCCTATCTATGCTTTCAGCACTTTCTCGGAACGAAATTCGTAGGATTTTGATGTGGGACTTCCAAGTAAACGCGATTAGGATTGGAGCGGGACCCAACTACTCAGCACTTTTGGACGGCATGCCAAACCACTGGAGGGGGGGGAGAGACAAAATTCTTAAAGGTGGCCATGAAGCCACAAAGTTTGGGGGGAGAGACGATTTGACGATTGGGTGGATGGGTTGGGTAGGTGGGCCTGTTTGCAAATGGGGCTTCCTTGGATGTCTTCTAATGTTCATTAGAGGACGTTCATTAGATGATGGACCAGAAGGTGGTGGTGGGGGGGTTCTCCTATCCAGGATCTGCTATCCTTCTTGTGGAAGCCGACGGAGCAAAAGTCATGGGGACCCCCCCCCCTCAGGTTATCCTGCCCAGACCCTCCCCCAATTGTTTGGGGCAGACCCACCTCCCCCCTTGGCTGACTTTATTGGAGTCGACTGGGAAAGAACTTCTCTAGGGGCTACCGAGAAGCCCGGGAGGAGCCGGTGGAAGAAGGTAGCTTGGGAGGAGGTCCCAGCCTGGAGATGGAATCCAAGGTCCCAGCCACAGCGATCCCCCCTCCCACCCCCGTCCCGCACTTCCCTCCGCCAGACCTCCCCTAACTGGCCGGTCCACAGGGAAGGGTGGCTGGTGGGCAAGGGGCGGGGGAGGGGTCTCCCAGTACCTTCCGGCCTCGGCAGGGGGCCTCCGGCAGGGGTCAGGCTGTAGGGGTACCACCAGGCAGGAGACCTCTCCAGGTAGTGGGCAGGCAGGGCGAAGCGCTGAGCCGGGATCTCGAAGCGAGGGAAGGTGAGGTCTCCCATTTGCGACAGGGCGAAGCCGGCCCCCTCCAGAGCCCCCTTGGCCACCGGAGGGAAGAGCGCCCGGGGCTGCTTGGGGGGCGCCTTGGGATGGTCCCCGCTGAGCAAGTTCTTGATGGAGAAAGGGGACTCCTTGGGGGGCGGCGGCGGCGCTTGGCTGCTAGGGGCGTCCTGTCCGGTCTCGGGCATTCTTCCCACTGGGCGCCCGTCGACGGGGCGGTGTTTACACTGCGCTCCGGAGGGTCTCCGAATTAACCGAGGGCATCGAGGCCTCCCTGGCCGCTTCCTCTGCCGCCGCCGCCGGGGCTGTCAGGGGCGGCTGCTCCTGCGTCAATCCGGCGCCGAGTGCTGCTCCTGCTGTTGCTGCTGCTGGTGTGGAGCTCCGAAGGGCCTGGCGGCGGGCGGCGGGCGGCGGCGGCTGGGCCACGGGGCTGCCCCGGCGGAGGCGCGGGCGCGAGTGAGGGAGACCGGCCGCGCAGGAGGCAGAGGCAGAGCGAGAGGCGGAGGAGGCTCCCCCTCCCCCCCCCCGCACCGCTGGCCAGGCAGCCGCGCTCGCCCCTCCACGCCCCCCTCCGCCTTGCCGCTCGGGCGCCCGGAGACGCCAGCTCTCCGCTTATTGGCTTCAGAGGGTCCAATTAGGCAGCAAATGAGCACTGGCCGATTAGCGTGCTAGGGCAACGGGCCTCGCCCCCCCCCCAGCATGCACCGTGGGGAGGGAGGCGGCCGGGAGGTGAGCGGGAGGCGGGAGGGATCCCGCGCATCTGGACCCGCCTTGGCCGCTCGGAAACCAGCAGGGCAGCGGCCACCGATGCTGTCCATGGCTGATCCAAAGCCGATGGTCCCCGAAAGCCCACCCCTGAATGCGTGGGGTGGTCGTGTGCGCCCGCCGGGGGCTCCTGTCCTAGGGCCTTTCCAGCCTGCGGCTGGGGGAGATTTAGGGGGTTCGGGAAGGCCCCCCTCACTTTCCCTTGCAGGGCACACTGCCAGCGGGGCAAAGCGCCCTAGATCTTTCTCAAAGGGTCTCATCTCCATTCCTTACAGCCCGGACTAGGAAGGAAGGAAGGAAGGAAGGAAGGAAGGAAGGAAGGAAGGAAGGAAGGAAGGAAGGAAGGTGAAAGAAACAAAGGAAAGAAGAGCACCATTTGCATGCCACATTTGTCCATCAGAAAAGCTTCCCAGAAATCTGTTTCTTATAAGTTTTGTTTAATGTCGATGGATTTAATAGATGGGTACTTGTGGGGCTATACAGATAACGAATAGAGAAGGTCGCCAACTGGGGTTAGGGTCAAACTGTGGGCAAAGCAGGGCGTGACACACCAGCCACATTCCGGGCCCAATTCCTCGTGGGGGGGGGTCTGGACCCTGAGCCCTCAAGGAGACACAGAGAGATGCGCTTTTCGTGGAGTACCTTTCTTCGGCTTGGGGGTGGGGGTGAGTGGCTATGCCTCTGCATCTCCGGAGGCCTCTTCCATTTCGACCGGGTGCTTTCTTCAGGTTCATCCACCCCACTTGTGCAGAACGCCTTGCTGGGGGGTTAGGAGGGGAGGACATCTCTCCCCGTCCTTCAGGTGTGCTTGCCCAGTCAAGGGGGACGACTGTTTCGTAAACGCCGATGCCCTCTCCCCCGCCCAGCAACGCCTCGGAAGATCTATGCCTCTCAAAAGGCCACGCGTTGTACCGACCCAAGCGTCCCTTTGAGCATGCAAAAGTGGAAAATAATGAAAGCACATCCATGAAGTGGCTTTCGCTAATCTCTCTCCCCCCCCCCCCAATAGGTGTTGTTTCATTCCGGCATTTGCAACTTCTTCGGGAAGAAGTTTGCCAGGATTTTTTTTGCTAGAGGTGGGGCCAAACCAAACCTCCTCACACCTGTCGATTTTGTCCCTTTCAACAAGAGAGACTCCAGGACCATTTATGCACTGGAGGTTTCATGCTGGGTTGCAGGCTGGAGTTTTAGTCGTGGCAGGTTGCCCCACCTCTTCCTGCACCCACACGGGGGAGCATTTGGCCCAGTGCACCTCATTTGCCCCCGATTTGTGCTCCTGCATGAGAGCTGCGGCAGTGAAGTGCCCAGTGCATAAACGGTCCAGGGGATACTTCTGCACAAATGACTATCCGCAAGCGAACTCTTTTGCCCACCCAAGGGTGAGAAACAAGCTCTGGCGACCCGCCTCTTGCTTTGATAACACAGCTCGGGATGTTTTGTTCAAAACGAAACAAAACAGGCCGGCTCCTTCCCCAACTCTCATCAATCACAGCTTTGTAATTGTTCCCTTCCCCGTGGCCTTTCGGAAACGAAATGCCCAACCCGGATGATTTGGTGTTTAAAACACACGTGGATCGTGGCATTGTTTGGGAGGTGAATCACTCCGAATTAACTTGGCTGTCGTGGTTCTCCACCTTCACAAGAAGAACAGGCATCTTGGCTTATCTTCGGACAATCCAGATGAAGCAGAAGGGAAAGAACGCTGGATGAAGTGAAGTTTTAAACTGGGTCTTCTTGTGGAAAAGGTTTCCAACCGGTTAAATGTCTTTTAAAGCTAAAATCTGAATCCCATACGCTAGTGGGAAAGATCTAAATGATGAGAATATTGACAGGCACCTTGATCTCTCTCTCTGTCTCTCTCTGTCTCTCTCTCTCCCTTCCCGAGAGACAAAACAAACCGGAGCTGTTCCCCTTCCCCTGGCTTATACCAAGATCTTTTCAGCTGCACCCCACCTAAGCCCCCTGCATTATTTTCAAGTGGGACAACAGACCAAAACAGACCAAGCAAATTGTTTTTAATATCTTGATATCTTGATAATCTGATACATGTTGGTTTGACGTTTCAAGCACTTTCCGTGCCAGTCTGTGCAGTGAAGAATAAATCAACTTTAAACAACCTTTATCCTCCACATCTACTTTCTTTCTTTTAAAAGTTTCCTTTCAGCAAAACTAAATCACACAGCGCCCTCTGTTGGACTTTCCTATCACACCTTTACCTATCCTATCCTATTCTGGCGGATGAATAAGGACAAACCGCTGTATAAAAAACCCACACCTCCCACCCGGAAGATCTAGGAGAGAAACTAAAAATATCTATAAAGATTGATGGTCTTAATGGAGTACCAGTAAAAGAGCTCAGATATCCTGTACAACGCACATGGTTGCTGCCACCCTACTTTTCAATGTACATGAAATAAAAGTAGTTTAAGGTCATGCAGTTCCAGAAAGGAGAGAAAAAGAGTCTGTGACCTCATCATCAGTCTCCAAGGACTAGCTTTTTTGTGGAATATTTATGGCAGGACACAGTGTTCAGTTTCCAAAACGTTTTTATTTATCTTTTACTTTGAGGGCTCAAAAGAATGGATGAGGTCTCTTCTGACCCTATCCTACCAAGCTTCAGGCTGCTCTATAATGGGATTCCAACAGCCTCCTGTGTAGGGTTACAGCAATGACATTTCTAGGACATGATTTCTGGCACAGAGCTAAGCCTACTATGACACTGCATAAAAGTTAGGGAGGAATATTCTTGAAGTATTTGAAAGGTTGTCACTTGGAGGAGGGCAGGGAGCAGTTCCTGTTGGCAGCAGACAACTAGACATGCAGTGAATGCTTTGAACTAGTTGTAGAATGGTACTGGCTAGATATCAGGGGGGAAATGTCCACCATCAGAGTAGTTCAGCAGTAGAATCAGCTGCCTAAGGAGGTGGTGAGCTCCCCCCCACACACTGGTGGACTTTAAGCAGTGGCTGGACAGAAACTTACCATGCATGCATAGGCTGATCCTGCATTGAGCAGGGGGTTGGACTAGAAGATGGACTGTGAGACCCCTTCCAACTTTATGATTCTATGAATCAATCATATTTGTCCAATTGGAGATGCAATATGCTTTATATCCAAGGCTGCTGAATGTCTAGCAGGTTTGTGGGAAGGGGAAAGCACCCATAATATAGCTGATATTACATATTTGTAATGCAATATATGCAGTATTAGCAGATTTAGAAACACAGATGAACTGTCATAAAAATGTATACTAAATACTATAAGCTCTGGTCACTATAGCTGCTAGCCCAAGAAAGTCAGTAGACCTTTAAGTCCCATTGAAATCAGTAGGCTGCTGGTACTTAAAGTTCCTTTATCCCAACATAATCTGTGTCCTTAACTCTTTCTGGAATTCAGTCTTCCACATTCATAATAAAAGGACAATAAGGTGTTACAGGGCAAGTCAATGATCCTTAAAAATGTTTTAAAACAGGAGTACAGGTTGACTAGAAACAGAAATAGGGAGTGGAATCCTCAGTTAAAATAGGCAGGACAGCAGAGGATATATTCAGGAAAACCACTGCATGGCTCTTTTGATGCAGTGAAGTATGGCTAAGTATGACCTGGAAGATGTCTGCTTTAATGTTACCTTAGCCACAAGGAGTTCACCAAGACAGTGATCCTCATCAGGTCTATTCAGAATCCTGCTCCAGTCTATTCAAGGGAGCTTATTCAAAGGAAAGTGTTTTTAGGATTGGCCTCTTGCAGTTAACACAATATCTCAGTCTTTTGACTGCTTTATGGGGAGACGAATTCTGAGTTTCAATACAGGAACCATTACAAAGATGATTGTAAGCAAAGTGATGCAAGTGCACTGGAACATTTAAAGCATCACTGTTTGAAAAAGGACCTTCTACTGATCTGCTTTAGACGAGTATATTCACACATGCAGCACATAAAGGTAAAGGTATCCCCTGTACAAGCACCGAGTCATGTCTGACACTTGGGGTGACGACCTCTAGCATTTTCTTGGCAGACTCAGTACAGGGTGGTTTGCCAGTGCCTTCCCCAGTCATTACCATTTTACTCCTCAGCAAGCTGGGTACTCACTTTACCGACCTTGGACGGAAGTCTGAGTCAATCTTGAGCCGGCTGCTTGGATCTAACTCCCAGCCTCATGGTCAGAGCTTCAGACAGCATGTTGGCTGCCTTACCACCCTGCACCACAAGAGGCTCATTATACAGCACATGGAGGTGTGCAAAATATCAAGTCAAGGGATGAATGAACAAGTACGCATTGCATGTTGCACGCTTCCTTTTAGTCTCTGCCAAATTTTCCAGAATAGCACCATTCTTTGGATGGCACTAATATGCCTTAGAGTCTCCATTTCACCCAGACATTGAAATGATGGGGAGAAAAATCCACCCTTTGATTGCATGATTAAGAAATAACTGAGAGGGTCTGTGGCTCAGTGGTAGAGCATCTGAATAAGAATGACACAGAGCTGTAAGAGACCACAAAGGGCCATCCAGTCCAGGCCGGCACCTTCTTGGGGATTTAAAAATCACACACTCCTGACAGATGTTCATCCAATCTCCTCCTAAAAGCTTCCAACAAAGGAGACTCCATCATACTCCAAGGCAACATATTCCATTATGAACAGTCCTCACTGACAGAAAATGCTTTTAATAGTTAAGCAGAGCTTCCTTTCTTGTAATTTGAATCCATTGCTCCTAGTCCTCATATCTAGTGGCTTGCAGAAAGTCTCAGGTTCAATCCCCAACAATCTCATTTCAAAGATGGATCAAATGGTGGGTAATTTTAAAGGCCTAAGAATTAACCCTTCACAGTCCTTTGTGTGTTTACATAGCACTTCTTAGCTGTTAAAAATTTGAGTTCATTGCATCAGGGAGGTTCTCAAAAGCCTCTCCTATGCACTGGGAAAAGAATGTGGATGCCTATTACCTTTCTTAAACATCGTGTGTATGTGTGTGTGTCTCTGTGTGTGTGTATACATAAACATATCCACATATATACACACACAACATTCAAAATACATCAACAACATGTTGATGTTGATGTTGCGGATCCCAGTTGTTAAGAAGTTTGGCTGTGTTTTCTCTGAGAACTGTAACTAGCCCAAGTTCACCCAGCTGGTTGCATGTTGAGGAGTGGGGGATCAAACCCAGCTTCCCAGATTTGGAGATTCAATTGTCACTTCCTGAGTGATTTCAGCCCTTTGCCAAAAATCTTGCAAAGTTTCTTCTGCAGCATGGATTCCCTGTATCTATCATATTGGGCTCTGCCTGTAAATTTTCTGCTAGGCTGCTACAATTGGTTTCCGTAGCAACCACTGGAATTTCAGGCCTAGGCTATTGCACTGAAGCCCGATTGTGATGCCTACTCCTGGTCACTACTTTAACGGCTTTATCTTATGAGTCCAGGTCATTCCCCCATAAAATGGAAGCATCCATTTCTTCCCACACTCCCATTATCCATTTGCCCTGGTATCCTTTATATTTAATTGGGAGCTCTGCCAAGTTCACTTCAAACTCTTTTCCCTTAATGCTGTATGTTCTTCCTGTTAAGTATTGTTCTTTCTTTATAAATTTAGGCCTTATTAAATTGACTTCTGCTCCAGTATCTCTCCAGCCTATTATTTCTTTGTTGTTATGCCTATAGACTCCAAATATCCCCCTTTTACAATCTTCCTGCACCTTACAGACTTGTAAGACTCTAGCTAGACTTTCTGTTTGGGCTTCTTTCAGTACAGAGTCTGGTGGGAAGTCTAAGAATCCTGTCCTTTTAACTAATTTGACAGTCTTGGGTGAAGTTTGCTGTTACCCTTTTTCTAACTTTGGACAATGGGCTTTCATGTGTCCTTCTTCCTGGAAGATAGAACACACTATCCCTCCCTATTTAGCTTGGGAGTGTTCCAGTTCACAGGGTTGATTTTAGATGTTTCAGTTTTCCCTGAGGTGCTCTGAACTTTATTTTTCTTGATGGGGGGTTGGAAAAGAGATTCTCCCCAAAATCCTCCTCTTATCTAATAAAGTGGCAGTTTCATCTGCCATTTTAAACTTTTTATCCCTCAGAAATCATATAAGTTGTGTAGGAACTTGTTGGTAAAACTGTTGGCTAGCAGGAGTGCAGGTTTTGCTCACAGAAAAGACACTACACATAAATTGGCTTAAAACATGGCCACAACTTTTATTAAAACAGTAGGGTTGGCACAGCGTGAGAGGGTACACCAACTAAGCAGACCGCTGCCTGCTACGAACACCAATTCCTAATTGTAAGGAGCCCTTTTTATTCCCCGCTGGGAACAACAGCTCCTTTAAACCCCAGGAATTGGCCTACTCAGGGAAGCTGCCTGATAAGGGAGGCCACAGGGTGCAAACTGCTCTGGCTGACCCAAGGCAGCTTGTCCAAAGAGGCACGCGCGCCCACCCCGCTGGGTTGGCTTTTGCCCACTTTGGACCACCTCCTAAGGAGGTCCCCTCCCTTGGGAGTACGGTCACATACCGCCTCCCTTCAAATGCACTCCCTCTCATGCACAAAAACCCCCGCAGTTGTGACGAATCAGACAAATTTTTTAATGACAACCATATTTCAACACCATATAACAATAACATCATTTCCCCTTATTTATTTTTAGGGAGGGTGGGTGGGAAGCTGTTCAGAGACGCTCGGCGAAGAGGCCGAGCCCTAGCCACGTGGAGCCTTAAATAGGCTCCCCGTGGCCCCGCCCACACCGGCGAGCGTGCTCCAGCGCGCCGCACACTCGCCGGAGCTTCAGGGACCAGCCGCATCCCTTTTCTGCCCGCCCGCACCTCCGCCGCACCAACAGCCGGCCCCGGTAAGTCGCGGCTGCGTCTTCTATTAATTGCATCAGTTCTTCAAATGTCTGAACTTGATTTCCCTCAGTCCATTTATTTAAGGCTCATTTCAAAAGACAACTTAGCTGTATGTTTCATCCTGCTTTCTTTTAATTTCTCTGAAAGTGAACACCCCAGAAGGTAGAGTTCAATGAGATCTGAACATGCTGGTGAAGTGGGCTAATGAGAAAAACATGCAATTCAATAAGAATAATTACAGAGTTCTACATCTGGCTCACAACAATGACTGTTTATGCACTGGGAACTTCACTGACCCAGCTCCCATACAGGAGCACAAATCGGGGGTGGATGAGGCACACCGGGCCAAATGCTCCCCCATGTTGGTGCAGGAAGAGTTAGGGTAACCTGCCACGACTAAAACTCCAGCCTGCAGACTGGCATGAAACCTCCAGTGCATAAATGGTCAATGAGAAGCATGCATACTGGATGGGAGATAAACTTATGGGTAGCAGTGTGTGTGAATGAGATCTTGGGGGTACTTGTGAACTGTAAGCTAAATATAAGCAGACAGTGTGATCAAGTGTTAAGAAGGCAAATGCAGTCTTGGGCTGTATCAATGGAAGCATCACATCAAAATCACAAGATGTCACAGTCCTGCTGTACGCCACATTGGTTAGACCATACCTGGAGTACTGTGTGCAGTTCTGTATGCCTCACTTCAAAAAGGATGTGGACAAAATTGAGAGGATACCAAGGAGAGTAACAAAGTTGATCTGGGGCCTGGGGACAAAACCCTAGGAGGAAAGGCTGAGACTTAGGAAAGTTCAGCATGGAGAACAGGAGGCTGAGAGGGGACATGATTGCTCTCTTTAAGTATTTGAAAGGTTGTTGCTTGGAAGAGGGCAGGAAATGGTTCCTGTGGGCAGCAGAGGATAGAATCTGCAGTAATGGGCTTAAACTACATGTAGAATGGTACCAGCTGGATATCAGGAAAAATGTGTTCACAGTCAGAGTTGTTCAGTAGTAGAATCAGCTGCCCAAAGAGGTGGTGAACACCCCCTCACTGGCAGTCTTTAAGCAACAGCTGGACAGATACTTATGGATGGTTCAGGTTGATCCTACATTGAGCAGGAGGTTGGACTAGCTGGCCTACATGGCCCAGCTCTAGAATTCAACTATTTTATTTTGTTCAGCCAATACCCCAAATCTAACTCTCACTCCTTAAAAGGTAAATACTTTGAAGTCTCCTTATCTATCTTTGAGTAAACTTCACTCAGTCCTCCACAAATCTATGGGTACAAATAAATTATTCTGTACTGACCATGGACCCCAAAAACTTTATAAGTTTCTTCAAAACTGAAGAAAAATTGCTTCACATTATCTGATTTTGATAATGTGGAAATAAATTTTGTTCCACTGAGGTATTTTCCCCACCCCTCTGTGAAAGCAGCAATTCTGCCCTTAACTGAATTTTCTTCATCTTCATATTATACATTTCTTTTTATCATTTATTTATTATTTATTTTCATATTCCCTCTCAGCTTCCTTTTCTCTCACTTGCTTTGCCACTTTAGCTTATTCTTTTTCTGCATAAATTCTGTCTTTTTCTTTATCTGCTTCTATTTTTGTCAGCTCAGTTTTCATTCTCAAATGTCCTACCTTCAGACTAGGATTCTTCTCAGTGGGTGTCTCCTCTCCCTTACCTTCATGTGCCATTTCTGACAGGAATTCTATGATAATTCCTCCCAAATGTCTAAAATATTTTCTTAGTTTGTGGTGGGATAAAATAGTTGTGGCTTTTATTTTCATATCGCAACACTTACCACATGCACCCCTCATCTACACTCTTCCCTCAGAGGCAAGATTTTCCCTTTGTTATTCTTTTCATTTACTGACTGAGCCACCCGAGTCATGTGTTTTCTTCTTTGCTGAAGAACTCTGGCTGTCCCACCCTTTCCTGCTATGATATTTTGGCTGTTGGCTCAGTCCAGGAACCTGCAGGAAGGATTGGGAGCATCCTTTAACTTACACAACTGAAATGGTTCTTGAGATATTTTGAAATTCAAAAATGCCATTTTATTTAACAAAGGGGGAAAAGGCAGGTGAAATCAGGGATGAAAAACTCAGTATTCATGACGCTGAGGTAAAATCAGTACATGCACAGACCTTAGTGCTTGTTTCAGGCTAATGACAGTTTCCTAAGCTATTCACAATAGCTGAGAGACTTTTCCAGTGTTTTCCAAAATTCTCTGGTACAATTTCTTTGCATATTCTCTGACTGGTTTGGTTTCCAGAAGGTTAGTGCACTCTTTTCAAGCCCCTTCTCTTGAAACACCAGTACTTATCTTGAATTTTTAACTGACTCTTAAGGTCTCTAAAGGGATTTTTTAACCACATCAGACCAGGGATGTCTATACTCTATAGAGATAACTCCCTGTTTGGCTGATATAGAATTTCTCCTCTCACCAAACATTTATCCCCTTTCTTTGGCCTGAGGGGAAATCTTTGCCTCCTTCTGAAACTTGCTTGCCAACTTTCCCCCAGTTTTCTATCTGTGTTAAACTGCTTAGTCAGGCTTGAATTTGGTATACAACTGTCAGTATTCAATAGCGTGTCAGGTTTATCTTGTAGATCTTATTCTGTACTAAAGCTTTGGCTTTATTATAAACTTTACTTATTCCTGCCTTTCTCCCCAATGGGGAGCCAAGTGGCATCACTTTGCCCTCCTTTCCTCCATTCTAATCTAGAGCAGCCTTGTGAGATAGGTTGTGCTAAGACTGTGTAGTATCCCTTTGACCATTTATGCAATGGAGGTTTCATGCCAGGTTGCAGTCTGGAGTTTTAGTCCTGTCAGGTTGCCCCACCTCTTCCTGCACTCACAGTGGGGAGCATTTGGCCCGGTGCACCTCATCCCCGATTTGTGCTCCTGCATGGGAGCTGGGGCAGTGAGGTTCCCAGTGCATAAAAGGTCAATCACTTATTATGGCTTATGCTTATCATGCAGCTATAACATGCGCAGGATCCTTGGTTGACAGAATGGTAGCAGGGAATTATAGCTATCACAAGTCTTCCTCAGCAAATCAGTTTGATAGGGTCAAGTGAAAATACATCTTAACAACACAATCAAGCACATTGTTAAGGTAACACTTGATATGAGATACTTAGTAGGGAATAGCCAGTTTGAAAGGGAAGAAGAAAAAGTTTAACAGGAAGAAAGTTAAAAATGCACAGCTTCATCTCTGTGCAAGGCCATATCATTTCACAGCCCATGGTTGTCTTTGTGACTATAACAGGAAAAAATATATTCAGCACTGGATTAAATGCAACATTCCTTTTTATTATATCTCTTCCACTTCCAGTGTGAAGTAACCCCCTTCCATTATCAAGTAGAGCATGATTATTCAGAGCTGCTTCAGTCCCCAGTATGCTTTGCTGTTTGCCCTTTGCCTAATCATGATGTGGAAATCATTCAGCAGGCCAAACATATTCCTGGGGACTACATTTCTTTTAGTAAGTGCCATCGTATATTTTGCTATTTCTGAAGCTATTTTAAAAGCCAGTATCAATGTGCATGCCCACACATCTACGTGGAGTCACATCTTACAAATCCTTCATTAAACAGTGGGCTGCCATCTTACCTCACTGGCAATCAGTATTCAACTACCTGTACTGGCACAGTCATTCATACGTGCACATTTTCCCTAAATGAAAGTTGAAACTTGGAATCTTCATGTCTTATTTTGGGTTGTGTAGTTCTGGACAGCAAATCTGGACTATAGACCATTCACATCTGTTCAGCTCTGTATTCAATAACACTCTTTATAAAGGGGTATGTGTGATGTATTCAACAACGAGATCATGGGAATTACATAATTCTATACTAACATGGGACCTGACAGGAGCTTGCTGTTGCTTAATTAAGCCAGTTCCAAATGCTATCAGTTTTTCTAATATAACTAGGAGCTGTCCAGCTGTCTGATTTTGAAGCCATCCATTGAATCACTGCAGTGAAGCAAACGCCTACCTGCCAGGGTCATCCTGAAGATTTATGACACTCCCTGAAAGACCTGGGGTCTATAAAGCTATGAATGGATTAGACTAATAACATTGATCATATATTTTTCAATTGAGAGAACTTTTTAAAAAGAACACTGTGAGCAACAGAACACAACAGAACAAGGTTTACTTATAGGGAAAGCTGCAATAAATATTGCTGAGGTATTTTGGATGGCCATATGGTGGGCATTTGGTGGCTGTACCCATCAAGGGGATTACAAAAAGTCTTATACCTCTGTTTTACAGCAGAATAGTCCTACTCATCAAGATGATGTGGGGGGGGGGATGGGATAGAAGTGTTGTTTCTAGCATTATATGCATATATTCAATTTAAAAATAAAAGAAGGGAAATAACACAATATTTCTAACAATGCCAAAACTAACAAAAATTAAATCTATCCATATAAAATACCAGGCCATGGGTAACTGGCCTCACACTGCACTCCTGTTCATAATCCAAGCATTGGTGAGAGGAATTGTTCCATTTTATCTAGGTTTGTAGGATCATCGGCTGGACTGCAATGTTAGAAATAAAATATGTTTCTTTCATGACTCATAGGATGGAATCATGTGGTGTGGGGCCCATATAACAAATTTGTACTGGCCTCACATAAATCACCTGTGCCCTGTGCTCCTCTTATCTATGTGAGGCATGATCTAGTTATTACAATCAGTGGAATGGGTCTTAATCGTGGGGATTAGTCATGGAATTTTGTTTTAGTGAACTTTTAGTTCCAGTTTGAAACTAAAGTTTTGAAGTCTAGTTTTAATTCAATTTAAGTTTTCCATTGAAACTTGATTAACTTTTTCTGCCGCAGGTAATGGTGCGAGCAATTGGTGCCAGTATGGTACTACCATTTGTTGCAGTTATTCCTTTTATTACCCTTACTTTCTTCTGCCATTTGAGCACCTGCTTTGTGAAACTCATAGCAATACACCTGGTACTTGTCTGGAATGGAAGACCTTTCTTTACTGCCCATGGAAAGTACCAGTCCTAGTCCTCCCCAGCCCATCAATGGACAGGCATTGTGCTCCTGGGACATTAGATGCAAGCTCCAGAAACCATTTATTGGTTTGTCATGATGTCCCATTCAATAAATAGTTGCAACTCTGTCAGTTGATTGTTTTAAATGGGACTTAATGGGACAGAGAGCCAGTTTGGTGTAGTGGTTAGGAGTGCGGACTTCTAATCTGGCATGCAAGGTTTGATTCTGCGCTCCCCCACATGCAACCAGCTGGGTGACCTTGGGCTCACCACAGCACTGATAAAACTGTTCTGACCGGGCAGTGATATCAGCGCTCTCTCAGCCTCACCAACCGTACAGGGTGTATGTTGTGGGGAGAGGAATGGGAAGGCAATTGTAAGCCGCTTTGAGCCTCCTTCGGGTAGGGGAAAGTGGCATATAAGAACCAACTCTTCTTCTTCTTCTTCTTCTTCTTCTTCTTCTTCTTCTTCTTCTTCTTCTTCTTCTTCTTCTTCTTCTTCTTCTTCTTCTTCTTCATTATCATGACTGATTTTATCTGAGTTACCTCCTGTTTTATAAAGGGTCTGAGAAATATCTCTTATTAAGGCAAAGAACATCCATTTCATTACTGCTTGTTGTAGCTAACAGCAAATAAAACACAAAGTGGAGGGATTAATCTGCATTTTTAATTACTTTAGCTCTTCAGAAAATTAGGGGGCATATGTAAGCCCAGAGTTTATAGTCAATTGAAGGAAGTGTAACATCATCCTCTCAAGTAGTTCTGGGCCCAGTTTTTATGTCATATCAATTAGCATCTTTCCATTATTCATAAATAATATTCTAGGCCCAATTAGTGTTTATAGCATTTCAAATAACATTGAATTTAAACAACAAACAATTCTTTTATTGCTACTTCAACCCAGAATTAATTGGCTAATCTCTACATGGATCAATTGTGTAAATGTGTTGTTTGGGATAGTTTCTTCATGTGATTTAGAATGACTGTTTGCATTACTGTATTGTGAAGGGATTTTCCTGCCAATTATTTCTGTTGGAACCCTTTCTCCTTTTCTCTCTTTAGGTAGGAGGGTAGCTTTATTTTTATGGGTATGCAAATACAAAATGATATATGCAAATCTGAAGGCATAAAACCAAGCTGGCACTGGGAATAATTTTGTAATATACAGTACTGTAGCTTGCACCCTACTCTTCTGCTCAAGAAAGTGAGATACATGCCTCCAACATAAAGAGACTTTCTCCAAATTACACATGTCCTTGCCACAGAAGAGCCACTTCTGTTGTAGGCAGGGCTTCTTAGGATGAAAGGCTTCCAGCTTTATTGATCAGAGTGGCAGAATACAAGCCACTGAGTAAAAAGTGTTCCTGAAATTATATCAGGAACCAGAGAAGGGGCATGACTAACCAGAGCATCTGTTTCACATGCAGAAGGTTCCAGGTTCAATCCCTGTAATCACTAGTTGAAGGATCTCTGGTAGTAGTGATGTAGAAAACCTCTATTCAACCCTGGAGGTCACTTATAGTCAGAGTAAAGAATGCTGACCCTAATCGTTCAAATGATATTGTTCAATATAAGGCAGCCTCATGTGTTAATGTTGAAGGGGGATTAAAAAGATCTCCAAATCCTGCAGTGTCTTTAATTGAGTCACAATGTGATATAAGAGGTAAAACTGCAACATTTGCAGAGGCAGGTTAACCATACATGCCATGAGGGGAATACAAAACAAGTCAGGCAGGCTATGACAAGAGAAAGCTGGAAGTGCAAAGGTATGCTTGGGAGGGTGGACTCCATAGCATTATATTCCAAATCCATTCACTCCTACCTCCACCCCAAATTCTTCAGCCATTTCCCAACCTAGAGCTGGTAACCTTAGATGAACAGCCTATCTCCTTCTTTCATTTTTGTTTCTTTCTGGCCAGTCTTCAACCATGTTTATTAAACCCTTCTATCTACCTTGAATCTGCATTGCTCCTTCTCCAGGGATTTACCTCCTGCATTGATACATCAGAGCATGTTGGCATGGCTTAAACTGAGATGATGACATATCTCATCCATTGAAAAACAACTTGGAATATCTTGTTATAACCATTACGGTTGCTGTGAATGGTTACCTTGCATCTGAGTTCTGCTGTTCCTTAGGGTCTTCTGTCTGTAGGAACAGTGTTTGGGGAGATCAGTGAGCTGCAACGAGGAAATTAGAATGATAATCTTTCTTCTGGCAGAAATGGCTAATGATGGTGGGAAATGACCTTTGGATTCATCTCTGTGTCTCAAGAAGCCACCACAGGCATGCACACTTCCAGATCTGTGAAAAGAAAAAAAAGTCTGATGTTTCCCATCAGTATCTCCTGAACAATGCTGAACTTTTCTCCTTTCCATTGAAATAAAATAGAACTATAACATGAATCTTTTCTAGGTTTGCCCTTTAAGTCCTTTTCTATGAGGATGGCATTGAAGCATTTTACTGAACTGCTTGGATATACTCAACCACCTGTGTAGCAGAGAACCAGACAAATATAGATTATCCACATGTAAACCAATAAGAAGAAAATAGAACCAATATCTGTGTGTACAGCAGCTAAATTATCTACAGTTTTAAGAGTTCCTAAATAATCATTGATTTCAAAGTGGTTATGGTCTATTGAGCCAAAAATCAGTTTCTTAAAAAGAGTCTCATATCTGATTTATATTGCAGACTCTAGTAAGGCCACAGGAGCTGTTAAGTTTTAAATTAAAGAATATCTCTGGATACACAGAAGCAGTTCCATCAGGGTTTGGACTAGGAAATCTAAAATATAGACACCATGGGTATGTGTGTGCCTGTGTAATCTACAATAATATTACTAATATTGCAACACTTCCATGATACAAGCTCCTAAGATACAAGCTCCTAATTGTAACATTCCATTTGTATATGCCTACCTGTGGGACCACTTGTCTCCTTATGCCCCCTGTCGAGCTCTTTGCTCAGCAGGTATGAAACTGGTGATGGTCCCGGGGCCCCAGGAAGTGCACCTGGCCTTGACCAGGGCCAGGACCTTTTCGGTCTAGGCCCCTACCTGGTGGAATGAGCTCCCGGAGAGCTGCAGGCCCTGTCAAAACTCACTAGGTTCCGCGAGGTCTGCAAAATGGAGCTCTTCCACTAGGCATTTGGTTGAGGCCAGATGGAAAGACCAGGGTGAGACGATTGGGCTACTCCTCCCCCTCCTGGGTGGCAGAACTGTGTATTAAACTATGTCTGCACCCTTTATCAGTCTGGTTCCCTACCCCCGTTTCTGACAATCCTATGGATTTGATATCAGTAATGCCATTAGGCAGCGTTCTTTATGAGAACTAGGCGTTCTTTGTGAGAACTAGGCTCAATGTAACATCCAGGGATAGTATTATTATAACACCATTTTTGGAAATTAGAACTATTTTATTGATTAATTGGGAATGGGGTTTTATTGATTAGAATGTTTTATCTGTTTTTCTGTATGGGGTTTTTATCTTATATGTAAACCACCACAAGCCTGGGATTGGCGGTATATAAATAAAATAAAAAATAAATAAAAATATAAAGTTGCTACATCAGTTTTCACCAAATAAATGGAAGTTTTGAAGGATCAATGTATCTACTCTAAAGGAGGACAACTCTGAATGTAAGTTGACATCCCTAAAAAAGATTTCTAGGACCATAAAAATGTAATGTACTATAGATATCTGTAATCTGTATGCAAATTTGATTCATCTGTTTTTCTTAATGGCATTCCTGTAAGAAATAAACCCTCATTTTTGCTTCTGGAAATATGATATCCGCTTCACAATAATATTATACAAAAAGTGAGAAAGACACAGATTTGTATTTCAGCACCATGGACAGTGACCATACCACTTGACTAGTTTAGGAACTACTAGCTTTACTTGAAAGGCTTCCTAGATACATTAAAAGCAATAAGCAAAGATCTCAAGATCATTACTTGTTCCTCATTCCTTATCTAAGAAACAGGTTTCTTATTCATATCACACAATCATTTCACCATAGCAAAATGTGTTCTGCATACATGGCAATTTACAATCCTGGAACGTGCCTTTATCTTTGTGGGTCCTTGAAGGGTTTTGTAGAAATCTGGCTGATGCCATCAATACAACTCCATACAATATCAGCTGCAGGATGAGTCCTACTGTGTGTTTTTCTCTGTGCCAGAGAATATTAAATTGTTTCTGTCACTTGAGGCAAAAAACAGAGAATTAGAAATATGTCAGGATTATAAACCCCAACAGGAATATAATGATATTTTCCACATCTGGGTATAAATTTTAACAGCAGAGATTAAAACAAGATGTTGTGGTCAATTGTGCCTTTAGAAATTCCACTTGAAAGTTCAAGAGAACTACAACTGTTTAATTTCATATTGGAAAAGTTGAAAAGATGGCATTGAAACTGTATTCCTGTCCAAAAGCCTGGCCTTACTTCTCCACCAGATTTCAAGCTGGTGGATATATCTAGGTATATCAAATTGATACAGTATATGAAACACTGAGAAAACAGAAACATTGGCAATATTGTTTCATAAATACTGGCAGGTAAGATATGCTATTTTATTTCCTTTTTTAAACCTTGTTATTGAAAAAACGATACTCTGCCATTTGCTTAGACTTTCCTCAGCATATAGGCCAAATTTATTGCAGAAAGCAAGCTAATAAAAACTACAGCATTCTTCACACTTAACTTTCAGGTATTCCCTACCTCACAGGTTGTTTGTTGTAGGGAGAAGAAAGGGAAGGTGATTGTAAGACACTTTGAGACTCCTGGTAGAGAAAAGTGGCATACAAAAACCAACTTTTCTTCTTTCTCCTGTTCTTTCTCAAAACAAAACTGCTATTTACTTTGGAAATGTCTAGCTTCCTGTCAAAATGAATACAGTGCTGAAAACCCATTTTTAAAAAGTCATTGATGGAGGGGACAACAAAGTTGTATCAGCAGGACTCTACTACTAGAGACACCAAAATTCAGCCTGAGAAAAACATACTGCAGGCTATACAAAGAAAGGGGATTTGAATCCAACTACTCTTCTATGGTCAGAGGTTCAAACTTCTGTAACAAAGAACAAGAATTACATTTCTACTCACCAGAAGCTACTTGCTCCCCTGTAAGATCCTGGCAGTGATGACAGATTGTGACAATAGAATCCACTTAGAGTGGTAAGCTTCCTACAAAATCTTGCTGACCTGCAACTTGTTAGGAGGTTGGGTGAGCCTGGGGACGTACAAGGGCTGGTTTGGTATTCATGTTTTCAATTGATCTCACATCTTTCTCAATGCAAGTACTATTGCTTCTGGGAGTTTATACTAAGAAGAGACTCAGGTCAGACTTTGCCTGCTCCATCCAACCTGAAACGGAGATATCTGTTGCCACTGGTGGTGCTTGTCTCATATCAGCATCCTCCAGGACTCGTTCAGCATTTTGCAAACTCTTGGTTTTATTGGGAAAGGACAACTGTATGACAAAAGTATCTGTTCTAAATCAAACAATGTTTTTGAGGGACAGAACTAGAAGTTTAATACAAATCCTGGACAAAAGAAAGCTGGGCAACCATTCTGCCACTGAAGCCCTTATCTAGCTAAACAGTTCATAGCACCAGACTGAAGAGAATATCTTCTTTTAGACCTTCTTGTGGTTGCATCTTTATTTATTTTGCTCCAACGTGATTTGAATTAGGCAACAAAGAAGCAATCATTCATTCGAACGTTGGGCTCATTATTATGTGATGTCTAAATGAAATTAGATGTGTAGTCAAGTCTTCTCCTGTTTGTTAGGCCATGACTGAAGTGCTGGCTTTCAGTTTTTGCTATCCAGGCTCACAGAAAAGTGAGGCACTTCTGCAAGAGAGAGGTCCCACAAAGCCATCAGATGCCTTAGCATTAGCAGCAGGCCCAATAGCAGAGGGAAAGGGGCAGTCAACACTTTGTCTTGAGTCTTGTCTCTGCAAATCACTTTTTTGCAGCTTCAGCATCCCCCTCCTTGTATACTGATGCATGGTAATTGCCCTTTCTTGTTTAAAAAGGAATATGCCATTGGGCTCAAATTTTGTTGCACATGTATTTTAAATCAAAATTTCTTATCCACAGACATAACCTTTATTAAAGAAAGAAGAAATATTATTTTGTAAAAGAAGTACATGCAGAAGTTAGCAATGGAAGAAAAGTGGTTATTATGATTATTTAAAATTCATAGGGATGGTGCTAAGATTAACCTGTGCGACTTGCTTGGAAAAGACTCCAGTGCATTTTTAAAATTAGCACCAAGAACTAAAACAGTTTTAGAAAGTCCCCAATCATACAGTATGTATTTCCATTGCGATCTTTGCGGTTTGCCTGATTCTGCATTCACTTCCATGTCATGGAGATCCCGTGAAGGCATAAGAAACTAGGAGTCTTGGATAGCCTGTAAACTACCCAATTAAATATCTCCCATTCCAAAACATGGAAAATTTGTATTAGTTCAGTCACAGCTTCCCCCATAGGCTGCTGGGAATTCCTTTACTTTCCCTTATGCTCCTTTGATCCAATAACCTTGAGTGACAAATAGGAGCCTTTATTTCTTTAAGGGGAATTTGGTGGAGAGATATTTGGTCACCGTCAGCATAGTCCTTGGATCTCTGTCCACCAATAGATAGGGGACTATATTGTCCTTTGATACAGTAGAAGGTGATTTTGTTAAAACAGGAGCAATTCATAGCTTGCAAGAGAGGGCGTTCTGGAAACAACCTTTTTCAAATCACATAGGCAAAACCTATTCAAACAAGGCAGGTTACAATATCCCATATAAGACAGCTGAAGGATCAGTGTTCAAATGTGCAAGCATGAATGCTCTACAGTAATGAGGAATTGTTAAATATTTAGCTTAGGCTGGGATGATTGAAGATGATGCTAAAAAACTGGGTGTAGCATACTCTCTGAGCTTGTAGAACTGAACGAATGTGATCTAGATATTTTATACATTTATTATGCTAATCACCATTACAATGTCTGTAGGGGGTATGAGTTCTGGATAGGTTTGATCACCCTATTGAATGAGAGTAAATGTCATAACTGGCTGTGGGCATTTAGGCATTGGATGAGGATAGGGTACAGGGTATGCAGGGGTGGCACCCTTACATGACCCTCAAAGGATGGTTCACTTAAGATAATGTAGGGTAAGGAGCATTGCAGACAATTTGGGGGCCAGCATTTTGACCATACCCCCAATAGGCTGGTAGTAGAAAGGAAGAGCAGCTACCTCTGCTTCCAGCTCTCAGACTAGCTCTTTTTTCTTGTTTACCCTCAATAGGAAGGTTGGATGGCAGCTCACTGTCCACATTGGATCTGTCAGATGCACCCATTGTCTCTAGCCTATGCTGTGCAGTTCTGAGAAAATAGTAATTAATAAAGCTGTGGTCAGATTTTCTCCCATTCCAGTGTGTGTGTCCAGTTCTTCTGTTCCTCCCCTTGACGTTTGTCCCCACTCCAGATACAAGCACCAGCCATGACTTACTGGAGGACATGTTTGTGGCCTGGGCCTGGGAAGAACAGAGAAGGCACCAGTGGTTGCTGGCTGACACATGGAAAGGTTAGCCTGGAGGCTGGATGCCTGCGAGCAGGAATCCTATCAGCCATCCATCCACATCACCTGGAGACTGGCTTAGGAAGCAAGGAAGGCAAGGGATTGGCTCCTGATCCAGTGATCTGCATCAGAGGACTCTGGATGCCTCCACAACACAGTTTTTTGCTTGGCTCTCCCACCCTCGATTTAGTGGTTAAGGGTTATCTTGTAACATACCTGTAATATTGTTACAGCTGAGGTGGTCAGGGCATTGGAATTGATCCTTTTTGGGAGGAGATGGATCTGTATGCTCGCCTCTTCCATTTTGGGACTCCCTTAAGGGATCTTGGAGATGACCCGGGAAGCAGCACACCCATTTTTGGGGTTGTCTGCAGGCTAACCACTAAGTTGCTATTGGGAACCACACAGCAGCTGCTGCGTAAGTGGTGTTCACTTGATTGCCTCTCCATGGTGTCCTCAGCAGGCGGGCTGGGGGGATGGGTTTCATCAGGCATCAGGTAGGTTATCCAACGCTGGATCCATTCCCCATACTATACCAATGCCTTTTATGTATGCAGTAAATAAAGCTGTTGCCATTTCCTTCCACAAAGTGTTGTTATTTCTTCCATATGGCCTCTCTTTACTTGGCCATGGGCCCACAAATGGGGCTGACTTTTGAGTAAACAAAGTGCAAGAGTTCTGTACCAAGTATTAATCTGTGATGCATTCGATGCCTTTTCTCCCTGCTGGCCCCATTCTCTGATAGTGAAGTCTCCTCCATTCATGGTATCTACTTGACCTTCATCATCAGACAGAGGCCACAGTTTTAAATTTGCCCCATTACAATTTCACGGCAGCAGATTGTTATGTCACTGGGTATGGTTATGAGTTGGAATGTGTCAAAGGATTACAAGTCAGTGCAAGTCACAATTACCGCAAAATAAGCAGAGATGGGCTATGGGTAGATAAATTGCTTATGCAAATAGAATTATTCTCACTAATGATCAACATCATGAGAGGGAATATAGGAAATTACAACCGAGCTAAACTTCATTTTAAAAAATGTTTCCTAAGTACTAGAGATCTTCCCCATACTCATTTTCCCCTTTAAACTCTGTCATTTGTACAGCCTATTAACCTTTAACTTTATGACTATCTGAACATGAAATACTGGCAGCATTTAAGCCTGTGAACACGGGAGCCATGCCTTCCTACTTGGCAAAGGAGGCGAAGCACATTCTTTTAAATCAGCCATTTTTAATATCCATCACACACAAGCAGCATCAAGGAGATTATTTTTAGGCTTGCACAGCAATGCTATTTATAATAAATGTTGCACTGATTCAAGTCTTTCTTCCGAGTATATTTAAATACATAATCGCCATTATAATTAAGGGCTCCCTACCATTCTTGTGGAGCCTTATAAATATTAAATACTGTACAACCTTAGCGATCTGAATTGCCTAGAGGAGGTTAGAAAAACAATAATCAGAAGTTTGAATAAACAAGGCTTCTATTTACCTAAGGTGACATTGACCTTGTGACATACAGCTGATGCATGGAGAAATTGAAAATTTCAGAGCTGGACTGCTGAAGTTATATATGCAAGAATTAAACAGACAATGAAAGGGAAATTAGGCTCCCCAACCCTTTCTTGCCAGCCTAGCAGGGGAACTAACACCTTCTGCTAACTCTATTGATTCAGTGGCCATTAGGCACAAAGGGATAGCTACAAAAAATACATAAATAAAAAATCCAGGGCTAGAGGGTGCAATGAGAGACAAGTAGTGAAAGAGCCCCACTCAGCATATTGGGAAGTAACTGCTTTCCACCCAAAAGCAAGACAAACTGTTTAGACTGAGCACCAAGTATAAGACTCTGTGTGCCTATACATGGTTGTGTGAAGTTTCATTTAGCTATCGACTCCCTTCACTTACAACTTCAACGCAGCAGCTCTCTTCCAGCTCCACTTACCACAGGCTTTGCAATCTTTTCCCCAGCCCTGCACAGCTATGCCTACATGCTACATGGAATGAGATGACTACAAGCATTGTTTTCCGATTGCCTAGGCCAGGGGTAGTCAAACTGCGGCCCTCCAGATGTCCATGGATTACAATTCCCATGAGCCCCTGCCAGCACTCACTCTCTTTACAGCATTTGCTGACAGGGGCTCATAGGAATTGTAGTCCATGGACATCTGGAGGGCTGCAGTTTGATCACCCCTGGCCTCGGAAATAATAGTTATATCTGCAAGAATTTTAAATTTTCAGCAATGTTATACTCTAATAGTGCGATCCTAAGTACAACTAGGTCTTTCTAAGTCAATTGAAGTCAATCGGAAAGGTGTTGCATTGCTAAGAATGGACAGTAAACTTTCCATATTCAATAGGCTATAAATGGAGAGTTCTATTTTGTAGTACATGTATGGTCAGCAATAGATAATTACATTTGATGCCTATCAAAAAGACTGTCTAACTTCCATGATGAAAGGATGGGGCACCTGTTCTCTAAATTGCTTCAAGGAATAAACATAAGAAAAGCCCTGCTGGAGCAGAACAATGGTCCATCTCATCCAGCATCCTGTCTGATGCAGTAGCCAACCAGTTTTTCTGGACAGTCAACAACTGGTCACAGAGGCCTTCCCCTGATGCTGCCTCCTGGCTCTGGGATTGAGAGGCTTAGTGATATCCAATGATTCCTCAGCAGCAGTCCAAAGGAATTGGTCAAAGCCACTTCCAAAGCTTTAGCCCTGATTTAGTAATGTTCCTTAGTTATGCTTAATGTGAAGGCTCAGTCCTGCTTTTCACAATCCATATCTTAGTTTTCCCCCATGGCATTTATGTCATTCCTTATTATTTGATGAATATATCCCTTAAAAAAAACTTTATGAAGGTAATTAGGTAAATGCTATAATCAGGACACACTCTGACCAAAAGTTATTTCATTATTTTGTTGTTGTTTTAAATAAAGAATTGAGTATAATTCAAGCACCCTGATCTGGACAAGGTCCTATCTGTTCTAGCCTGTCGGCATATATATCAGTTGCTGGATCAGAGTCATTAGTACAATAGAAAATGTGCATCACAATGTATTTGTGAATGCAGTTCATTGTCTGCAAGGGATTGCTTGTATAAACAAGGTTTGGTTTTTTAAGCTGAAGGGAAAGAAAGAAATAGAAATCTAAAAACAAATGCTGGCACACTTTCAGACTTACGAAGCACAAAGACACCCTTTTAGAGTGTGAGAATTCATTGTACTGGTACTGTAAAACACAGTCACAAATATTAGACAGTCTAGATTAACACATCTACTTTGGAACCCATACCAGTTTCTTGGAGAGGCACTTGATGTTATGCAGAACTGTACCCCATGCAAATATACCAGACACCTCAATAGATTTTCCCCTGATCACATACATCAGCATTGTGGAGATCCTAAAGTAGAGATGGGACGATCCAGCATAACACCTGCTCCTGTAGACCCTGGGGAAAAAAAAAGAAAACAGATGTAAATACATAGTGAAATTAATATTGCAACTATACATATATATTGCTAAATTGGGCCAAAAGTATAAATAACTGGGAATTGAGGGGTCAGGCTCATCCATTTATTTAGGTCTGGGTTTCTGTGTCAGTCCATTTTTAATATTTACCTAAAGTTTTTTATCTTCCCAGACCCTATCTTATGGTTAGTATAAGGCTACTATGAAAGATAATATATTGCGACTGCTATATTATTTATTTCAAAGCCAAGTTATTGATTATTGCCCACTGAAGATGACAAATGGCATCAGAGAAAGGCACGGTCAGCGAGTTCTATTAAAAAAATGATAGTATTGCTCATGGATTGTTAAAAGGTTCAGTTTAGGTACTTTATAGGTTTATATCCATCACAATTTAATGACCAAATGATGAAAAATATGAATCATGGGAACAATTCCTTTCTGTTCAAGTTTAACGTTCAAGCAGTTAGCAAAATAAGACACTTCTGGTGTGAAAGTTTTATACACCCAGACCTCATAACACATAATAGAGTAATTAGCATTACTGACAGTGTTTTTTTCCCATAGAGGGGACCCATATGAGATAAATGGTTAAAATTACCACTACTCAAATTAAATGATGTGTAGCCTAAACAAGAGAAATTCTGTGCTGAGGACATATGTATGTGCCATTCACGTGTAATTGATGGTAACCCCAGCAAGGGACTTTCGAGGCAGGTGAGAAACAGAGGTGGTCTGCCATTGCCTTCCTCTACAGAACCCTCCTTGGTGGTTTCCAAGCCAAGTACCAACCCTGCTTAGTTTCTGAGATCTGGTGAAATTTTATTTCCTTCATTTATACCTTGCCTTCCTCCCTAGTGGGGACCCAAAGCAGCTGACATCACTCTCTTCCCCTCCATTTGTTGAGCACAACTGGGGATTTGAACCTGGGTCTCCCAGATCCTAATCCAGCAGTTTGAACCATTACATCTCACTGGCTCATGGTGGGCTATCCACGTTGCCTATCCTCCATTCTCAGCAGAACTGGTCTGCAGATGTGGAAAAGGCATGGAGTGTGTCTGTTTTGCTTGGGATGCTACAGATCCTCTTATCTGGTGCAAATGTAAACAAATCAGACTTTTAGTTATCCTATTCAATGATATGGACTCTCCTTGTTCTGTGTCTACTGTGAATCATCCCTTCCTGTTTAGCCCAGTTCATTTTGACTCTGCCACCCTTCACATTGAGGCTGACACACCAACTAAAAGTTGCATCTCTTCACAGGCCTGGATCAAGTTTTCACTCTTACATTAAGCTAGGCCTAATAATTTGGCTCATGGAAGTTCATATAAAGCTGTGTGTTTAAAAGGAAAACAACCCTACAATTGAATTCGAGGGGACTGATTGGCTGTTTTGGCAAAGAATTTTCATGTGGCTATATCTGGATGTTGTGACACAGTTTACTAATTTAACAGAATTAACTTTTGCTTTATATTCCCACTGTCATATGGTAGTTCATAGTCTGAGGAAGACTGCTTACACTCGAAAGCTCATACCTTGAATCAATCTTTATTGGTCTTAAAGGTGCTACTGGACTCTGATTTTGTTGTTACTTCAGACCAACACCGCTACCCTTTTGAATCTAACCTAAGAAGAAAGTTACTCTTCTGCTTCTATGGAGAAGCCCCACTTCAGAAGGGTATTTCAGTGCTGACATCTGGGAAGCACCACTGGGCGAGGCCCACAGTGCACCAACACACCAACCAAAAAGCCTGGCTGAAATATGTTTACCATTGTGAATTGCAGCAGAGAGACATGGAAGCCAGCCTCAAAAACAGATATAAATCCATAAAAATAAATCTTTCACTACATTGGTAATTTTACATTGCCTTAACTTAAAACTTTTACTTAAACTCTGGCCTTTTAAAGCATTTTTCATATCGTTGATCCCAGGTAAAATTCAGGCTATTCTTTAATGGTAGGATATTCTAAATGCAACACTGAGCTAAGTTATTGCCTTATCCTGAGGCAGATAACCTGGGCTGGAATCATGCTCATTGCTTTGCTAGCAAGACATTTCTGGTGGGTCAAATGCTGCCCTTTGTATAATTTCAAAGTAAGGAGGATTAATGATTCCACCATGTTCCCTGTTGCCTGCATCACATGCCTGCTGAAAAAGCTCTGTCTTGTAGGACTTCCTGAAGCCCAGCAGAATGTGTGACTTTCTAACCACCTCTGGAAGATAAACACAAATCTCTATAAGAAAGCCTGTGACCAGACTGAAACTGGCTTCCATAAGCCACTAACTAGGATTACTGGACAGAGAAGAGGACAGCTAGATACAGGGAGAGATGGAATTTCAAGAATGTGGCTCTCAGCCCCTGAAGACCTTTGAAGATGTGACAGCTTAATCTGAAATAAGACACAAATAAGGAACTAGTGGAAATATTCCTGAAAAGAGGTTCTGTGTCCAAATGGGCTTGATCCACCAAATGAAGTGTCTGTCTTCTTGCATTGTTCAGGGGTTGGACTAGATGACCCTGGAGGTCCCTTCCAACTCTATGATTCTATGATTCTTTAAAGGTAGTCCATATACTGAGAGTGCTGGGATATGCAAGACCTGTAGTGTGCATGATTCAGGAGGATATAGGGAATGTCCTATGGGGGGCATTGGAGGAGATACTTAGATACGTTAGCATACTTAGATCAGGAACCTCTTGATATTTTTCAAATTATCTTCTTTTATGTCATGATTGGTTCTTTAGAGACTTCCTGCTGCTTTGAGCACACTTCCTCCATTTACCTCCTGAATAGACTTTGCCTGTTTCTTCAATAGCGATGTCATTTGGAATTGCATTTTAAAGGGTCAACTTTTTTGTCTGTTTCTGTACTGAAATCTGCTTCTTCAGGCGCAAACCTCAATTGCCCCCTCACTTCCCCTGCAGCAAAGGAATCCCCAGAAAACTGCATTTCATCTTTTGGGTCTGTTCAGTGTGAAAATGTGTACATTTTGGGTTTTTTTTTGCTGTGTTTACCATTTTGAGTCATTTGGGCACAACCCTTTCCTCATCACTATCCTCCCTCCCCTCTCCCTCCCTCCCCCTCCCTCCCAAAATGATGATTGTGTTACAACACTGTTTCTAAGTTTTAAAAAGCAGCCTTGCACAATAACATTATAATGCTATGATCCAGGTTTTTAAAAATTACATTCAGGACACTTTAGGTGGAATGGGGGAGGTGATAAAAAATGCAAAATGGTGGGATTAAGGGGAGGGATGAAAACAAAGGTGTAAGCAGGCACCATTTTGCAAAAACACTTTTTTTTTTTTGAAAAGGGGAAATGAGCAAAGCTTGATGGGAAGCTGTTTCCATTGAACTCAGTGCCAAAAGCATATTGTGAATAACGGAAATAAGGGGAGGAAAGTCCAAATGTAGAAAGGTTAGAGTAAACTTGCAGCATCCAAAGGAAATCCAAAGTGAGGCTAAAACAAGGTATGTCTCCTAACATGGAAATGGTCTGAATGAAGACAACACAAAAGTTAGCGAGTTAGGTCTCTCCTCTCTCTTTCTATACAAAGTTATATCTCTTGAGATTAAAACTATTTTATTCCTTTAAGCATCCCGGCACTTTGTACCTCTTTGCAAATTTACACTCTGCCAACAGACTGCATAACAGAATTTCATAGTCCCATTGTATACGGCACTGGTCAGACCACACCTGGAGTATTGTGTGCAGTTCTGGAGGCCTCACTTCAAGAAGGACGTCGATAAAACTGAAAGGGTACAGAGGAGAGCGACAAGGATGATCTGGGGCCAAGGGACCAAGCCCTATGAAGATAGGTTGAGGGACTTGGGAAGCCTGGAGAAAAGGAGGTTGAGAGGGGACATGATAGCCCTCTTTTAGTATTTGAAAGGTTGTTATTTGGAGGAGGGCAGGATGCTGTTCCCATTGGCTGCAGAGGAAAGGACATACAGTAATGGGTTTAAACTACAAGTACAACGATATAGGCTAGATATCAGAGTCAGAGTAATTCAGCAGTGGAATAGGCTGCCTAAGGAGGTCGTGAGCTCCCCCTCAGTGGCAATCTTCAAGCAAAGGTTGGATACACACTTTTCTTGGATGCTTTAGGATGCTTTGGGCTGATCCTGCGTTGAGCAGGGGGTTGGACTAGATGGCCTGTATGGCCCCTTCCAACTCTATGATTCTATGATTCTATAACTTCAGCCTAGAGGTTACAGAGCATGGGTCAGTGTAGCTTGATCTGCTGGGTCCAATTGGGAAGATTATACAAATACTTGACATCCCCCTCCCTGGCTCTTAACAAAATTAGGAAGAGAGTTACTCCCTCCAAAGTAGGCAGTATTCCCTCCAAAACATCGGCTTTATCAACCAGTATCACCTAAATCTTATCCGGATTATTTTATTGTTTTTTCTCTCAGACATTTGACTCTAGCATTCAGGCACCAGCCTAAGAGTTAAACAGACATTCTGGAGGCTTACTTAAGGAAATATAGCAGTGGCTCTCAACCTTGCTAATGCTGCAACCCTTTAATACAGTTCCTCATGTTGTGTTTACCTCCAGCCATAAAATTATGCAATGTTCTTTCACAGAAATTAAACTGAAACTGACCAATGGCATGGAGATCTATTGTTCATGGTTGCATATAAATTGGTTATAAATTGTATATAAATTAGTGGGAGCCTTCAGGAGTAGCAGCAACAGTGGCAGCGCCCATCCCCCACCCCACCCTGACCAAGCTGCTCACCCTGCCGCGACCCTGTGAAAGGGTTGCTCAACCCCCAAAGGGGTCCCTACCCCCAGGTTGAGAACCACTGAAATATAGGGTCATGAGGCATTAGAATACCAATGCAACATAATCCAAAAGCTTTGAAGGATCCCATTTAGTGGATGAATATAGATTTTAAATGTGTCAAGGAACAGATGGATCCAACAGCAAGTTTGGGATTGTTCTACTTACAGGCATTTAGAAAAGAAGGGAGCCCTTTAATGCTGTTTCTTGCTCACCCATCGTAATTTTAAGCACCTCCACATGACTGAATAGTTCACTGTCGCAATAGTCATGGAAGGATGAAAAGGGATGTCTTCCCCAGGTCCGTGTGCAAGCAGAAGTCATATGTGGGAGTAATTAAGCCTCAACACCTTAAGCCAGTGGTCCCCCCCAACCTTTTTATCACCAGGGACTGGTCAACGCTTGAGAATTTTACTGAGGCCTGGGGGGGGGGGTTGTCTTTTGCTGAGAGGCATTACCACCACCGCCTGAGCCCCTGCTCCACTTGTTTTCCCGCTAGCATCCCTGACTTCCCACCACCCACTGGGGGGTGCTGCCAGCAGCAGCTGCACAGTGCCATGCCGAGGGGAAGCCCCAGCCATTGCGGCCGCCGGAGAGCATCAAAGGTGAGCCAGCGGCAGAATGGCAGGGCAGCCCCCAAGGCAGCAGCCGGGGAGGAGAAGGAGGAGCTGCAGCCCAGTATCAACTGATCCACGTACTGGTACCGATCTCAAGACCGGGGGCTGGGGACAGCTGCCTTAAGCAATAAACTAGAGCAAGGATCTAATTTACCAGATATGACTGCTCCACTCAGTATACTGTCAGCTTTGGGCATGGAGATCACTCCAAAACTATCTTTAGATACTTGACCAGCTGGTACTTCTAACAGTTCTTGGTAATCCAGCCGTATTCTAATTGGTATCTCTGTTTGGACTGGAGAGACTAACTGCAGACAGAATCATTGCAGCTATCTGCTAATTCACTATTAATTCTGGGTTATGACCTATGATTAGCAACAGTTGACCTGCATATAGTACATTGGACAGCTATAGGGAGAGGAACTTTTCTTTGCCTCTGTCACCCTCATCCCATGGGCCTTCTGTTGGGCACTATGGCCTTGGAGAGTTGAAAAACTAAAAAGTTCAACCTCCATCTCCTGGCTCTTGATTAGAAGTTGTAGTTCCTCCCTGATTCGGTAATAATAATAACGCTTAGCATTTATATAGCACTTGCAGTATCCAAAATGCTTCAGAAGAATGTTTTTAAAACTTTTGCATTTCAAAATGGTAACAGCAGGTGGACATGAGCTGAAAAAATGTGGTTCAGTTCATGGTTTTTGGCATGCCCCATTTTCAAACCACACAGTGACATAGACCTTTAGCTACTTCATAAACTGGTTTGGTTTGTTAGGTCCATGAGGTGGTAGAATGCCCTCCCCCACAGCATTTTAGAGACATGAATTTCACAGGGAATCTCCAGCTGCCTTTCCTCTACTGCCTTCCAAGTTTGGTAAGGACTGGATTTATGGAGTCAGAGTCATTGCTCCATAAAGTGTGTTCCTCCAGGAAAATGCTTTCTGGGACAATGATCATCTGTCATTTCACCAGAAAGCACTTTCTTGGGGATATCTTCTTTGGGGACCTATAACTCAGAGCCTGTAAATTCAATCCTCATCAAATTTGGAGGACATGAAGAAGAGAATCAGCTAGAAATCCCTTGCGAGTTTGACGTATCCAGTATGCACAGGATCTGCTCTATACACTCCTGAATTTCCTGTACTTGTCAAAATGACTGCTGCGGTCAGTTTTACAGGTTCAGGTTCAGGAAGTCCTGGAATGTATAGAATAAATCTTGTAAAATCTTGAGATACCAACTTGGGGGGCTTGTCGAGGAGCCTCTTGCGGGGGGGCGGCTGCTATGATTTTCGTGTCTCTAGCTTGCACAGGATCAATTTTAAACAATCTTGAATCTTCAACTGTCAAAATGACAGGTTAAGGGATGCAAGACATCAAAATTGTATGGGACCTCTCCCCTCTATATGCCCCATTGTTGTTTTGAAGTTATGTAAACATTTTGGTTGAACAGAGACAATCTATCTGGAAATATCTCAACTCACAAACCTCCACAAACAGCTGGAAAGTTTATGGAAAGTTCACGCCAGGTGACCTGTCAAGAACTTGAGCTACAAGAAGCACAAGTCAGCCAAAATTCATCACAAATATTTAGCTTGTGTATCAGTTCATGCCCATCTCTCATGGTTGGTTACCCTTACCAGCCTGGCTTCACAGAAGGGTGTCACATGACTGGGATCCATTTAGGGACAGTGTGAACCAGCACAGGGATAATTGGGTGCCATGTCTATTTTGTAGACTTGCTGCAAGAGGACATTCTCTGCAATAACCTTCCAAATGCCATTTTGTTCTGGAATGCATATGTTACCCCTGGTGGACCCAGTGCTGACTTCTGGCTTCTGTATTTAGACTGTGGGATCTAGATAGATAACGGGGCTTAGAATATGCAACAGGCCAAACAGACAATCTCTCTGACTGGTCAGCAAACTGAAATGGGCAAATATTACTGTATCGAGCCCTCTCAACCAGGAGCTTTGACGGGGTTTGGCTGCTTGCAAAGGGCCACAATGAGTCCTGGGAGAGTAAGCTGATCCCAGGAGCAGAAAACTGAAGGGCATGCCAAGTGCTAAACCAGGAGAAGGAAAAGACAGCAGGATGTTTAGAGAAGGAGGAACTGGGAGCCCTCTGGAAGGCATTTGGTGTTATATTTTCTGATTTATGAACAAACCTATGTTTCTGAGATGGAAGTCACTGAACTCCTGTAATTCTTTCACATTGCAGCCAGTGCCAATAAAAAGAAGGCAATGGGATCACTTTTACACAAAGTGTAGGTCCCATCAATATCTCTACTGTCATAGAAGATGATGAAAGAAGAATGCAACCTTTCTCTATTGAGCAAACATATTGTGCTATGATGTATAGAAAATGATAAAAATGGAGGAAATCCTAAGTTAAGGGTGAAAAGCAACACATGTCTGCACAAGGCACCTAGGAACAACTGGGAAGTCCCTTAACTGCCTCTTAATGAATCCTCTGTGCCCAAGACATTCATGTGCAGATGGCAGGTTGCCTCCATTCCCATGAATTTCTTTGCATGTGTATAGTTAGGGCCATAAAATTAATTCTCTGTTAATTTATTTCCAGTGATCCAGCGTAAGTTCCCATCTCATGTTATTTTGTTGTCAGTGAAACAGCTTCACAGGCAATGCGAGAGGCAGAGCCTGCTGTTAGCTATACCATGAGGTGTAAATTCGGAATACTGCTCTTGGAAAACATGGCCAGTATGAGCTGATGTGATGCTACTTCACATTCTTGGGACCCTTCACCCCTCTTGAGTTCATATTATTCTTTGAGTGCTGATGGGAGAGGGGGAAGAAGAGTAGAAATGGATGAAGAAAAAGGAAAGAAGGTTAGTAATAATGTTTGTTAGATAAGTCTGTTGAGCCTTGCACTATAAAAATCACTACTTCCCATCCTAGGTGAAGGTATGCATGTGGTATATCTAATTGGGAACCAAACTCTGGATTGCAGACAGAAAATGGATAAGTGATGGAGCCAGGAATAGGCAGGGAGGATTTTTCTATAAACCTCAGGGAAGCCCCAATGTTGAAGGGGGGAAAAGTGCATCCAAGTGTTAAGGAAACACGCTGAAATAATAGAAGCAATTATAGTTTTGAGATTTTGAGAGAATACATTCTGAGATCTTGATGGACAGTCCCAGCCATATCACTGAGCATGTCAAGTCTTGATTTCTGTCAGTCAAAGGCAAGGAGAAGTTAATAAAATAGGTAAGAATGAAAGGGGGGAAAGGAAGCGGGGAAAAGGAAGAGGCCTATGAGGGATGCTGGGTGAAGGAAAGAGGAATACTGCCTGTTAATTTATAATTTCTATGTAAAACCCTTGACTTTTGCAGTGAAACATTTGTAAAGCAAGGGCCATCCTAGAAGATGTGGATATTATGGATCTTCCTGGGAGCAACTTCAAGAGCTTCAGGCCTCAGCTGAGACTGAGGACATATAGGGATTGACAAGAAGCCTTAAACCTTCTACTATCATGTTGTTGTTGTTATGTGCGAAGTCGTGTCCGACCCATCGCGACCCCATGGACAATGATCCTCCAGGCCTTCCTGTCCTCTACCATTCCCCGGAGTCCATTTAAGTTTGCATCTACTATCATATGAGTTCCCAAATATATCATACAGCTCATGAACCCAACTCCCAAGCTCAGGGCAGTTATTAGGTCTTTAAAGAGAGGGGGAAAGACAGACTCATTTTGCCTTTAAGGACCAAAGAAAGCTGGGGGCAGTTTTGATTATCAAAAACTCTCTGCTCAAACCCCTTCTTGCATCCCAAGACAGTCCTGATTCGAATCAGAGCTGCTCTGTTTCTGAAATGGCCCTGTTAAAATTGCTGCAAAGATGCACTCATGGATTTCCCCGCATCTTGTCTGTTTTTGACCACCAACGCTTCACTCTTGAGGTGCATCTGTATTGCCTCTCTCCCATTTTAATATGTTTCAAAGTGACGTTCTCAGTCTGTACCATTTGTACTGTCTGCTCCACTGAATCGATGCTTTTGGCTCTTTCTGGGCCCAGTCTGCGGGATTTATATTCCACCCTGTTGTTGGAAACTCAGGGCAGATAACACATGCATCCCAAAACAAATCCCTGTAAAACTCTCAAATAATAGTTAAAGCAGTTCTATAAGCCTTTAAGATTAAAATTATTAAAATAATAAATATAGTATTAAATATTAAAATTGACCATGTGCTTTCTTTGTGTGTGTCAGGGGGAGACATTCAAACAATGCAGGTTTTGAGTCTGATGGGGTTTGATTCCCTGCTCCTCACATGAAGCCAGCTGGCTGACCTTGAGATGGTTACAGTCCTGATAGATCTGTTCTATCCTGATAGATCTGTTCAATGAGCAGTTCTGTTAGAGCTCTCTTAGCTTCACCTATCTCACAGGGTGTCTGTTGTGGGAAGAGGAAGATGAGGCAATTGTAAGCCACTATGAGACTCCTTTGGGCAGTGAAATGTTGGGTATAAAACCAACTCTTCTTTTCAAGTTTTCAGGACTGTACATTGG